>NW_007252299.1:172205-232691 GCF_000164805.1 Carlito syrichta | reverse complement strand
TCGAGGATGCGGTGGCCGGGAGCGGCCACTGCCCTCCAGTCTGGGCGACAGAGTGAGACTTCAACTCAAAAAATTTAAACAAACAAACAAAGGAACAAAAAACCAAGAGTTAGTGACTGAATTGTGTCCCTTCAAAATGTATACACTGAAGCCCTGACCCCCAATGTGACTACATTTGGAGACTGGGCCTTTGGAGAGGTAATTAGGGTTAAAATAGGTCATAAGGACAGAGTCCTAATCCAATTGGACTGATGCCCTTCTAAGAGGAGGAATGGACACCTAAGACCCTCCCACTCCCTGTCCCTACTCTTACTCTGTCTCTATCGCTGTTGAAGCACAGAGAAGAAGCTATGTGAGGGCACAGTAAATGCATCTATAAGCCAGAAAGAGAGGCCTCCCCAGAAATCTGACAGGACCTTGACCTTGAACTTTTAGCCTTCATAACTGTGAGAAAATAAATTTCAGTTGCTAAAGCCACCTGGTCTGTGATATTTTCTTATGGCTTTCCTAGAAGACTAATACAATGAGGTGTGTGCAGTAGTCAAATTCATGGAGACAGAAAGCAGAATGGTGGTTGCCAGGAGCTGCAGGAGGGGAGAATGGGTAGTTATTGTTGAATGAGTACAGTTTGGAAAATGAAAAGTTCTGGAGATGGATGGTGGTAATGGTTGCACAACAATATGAATATACTTGATGCCACTGAACCATGCACTTAAACATGGTAAAAATGGGTTAATGCCATGTTGTGAGTCGTTTACCACCAAAAAAAAATAAAACTATGTGTTCTCACTGCTCTCAAAATGAAACCAAACCTCCTCTATCTCATCTCCCATTATTTTCTTCTCTTCCTTCCCTCTAGTCACAGAGATCTCCTCCTTCCTCTTACCTGGCCATGTCCAACATGTTGCCCCCTTGGGGCTTTGAACTTGGTCTTCCCCAGTTGGCTACTCAACTCACCCCCTAACTTCCTTCAAACCTTTGTTCAGTTACCATTACTTTTAAAATTTAAATTCTTATTTGCCATACCCGATGCACTTTTCTGTAACCTTCTCCTTGCTTTTTTTTTTTTTCCATAGTGTATATTTTTTCTGAATACCATTAACTGTTGTGCATCATTAATGTCTGTCTTTCCCAGGAGAAAGTAAGTGTCACCAGGCAGGGCCTCCTATGTGTTTTATACATTGAGTCCTCTATGCTGGACCAGGCCTGACAGGCAACAGGTGCTGAAGACATATCTTTTGAATTAGTAATTAATGCCATAATTGCTTGTGTGAATGTGCCTGCCATTCTGTCTAACTAGTGAGTTCTTTGAGGATAGGAACAATGATGTTTCTTCACGTTTTCATTCCAGAACAATAAGACATGCAATAAATATGGATGGATGGGTGGGTGAATGGATGAGAGGGTAGATGGATTGGTGAATGGATGGATGGATGATTGTAAGGGTGGATAGGTGGGAGTGGAGATGGTTGGGTGGATGGTTGGATGGAGGAGGAATGTGTGGAGAAAGGATGGAGGATGGTTGGAAGATTGGATGACTGGATGAGTGGGTAGATGGATGGATAGATGGATGGAGAATGATCGGAAAACAGATAGTTGGGTGGATGGATTGGATGAATGAACGGATAAAAAATAGATGGTGATTTGTTTGTTTGTTTGTTTTAAAGCAAGGTAGATCTGAGTATCCTAAATGTGGGAGATGCTAAGTTTGATTAAAGACAGTCTTTGCTGATGTGAACAAATATATGGGACAGGGGATTATTTTATGAGCCATCAGCTTCTTTTTTGCTGTGGCCTCTGATTCACAGCCTTTGTCTTCATCTCACATCTGCATGTAATAAAACTTCCTTATGACGTCCATATGTCTCTAATGCAAACACCACAGCATATACCTCTAAAAAGCGCTATAAAGAGCAATGACTCGAGAAAGAACTGTTAGGAGCTTGAGCCCTTTATTATTTTAAAGGGCATTTCAACGACACCATGAATGTTCTCTGACCATAAGTCTGACTCCTGTTCTTTCTCTCACTTTCTTTTCTTTTCCTCTCAGGATATCAAAACAGACAGCAATACCTGCGTGGAAATAGAAGACAGAACGGTGAGTCAATATTTTTCATCTTTTGGGTTTCAAACAAAACAAGAACTGTTTATTCACCCCAAGTGTTTAAGACATGCCTCTCTGGACTATGGTTTACTGGTGATTTATGGATAGTTAAGGATACTCGTACTTAAAGATGCTCACCATTTTCCCCCTTGAAACTGGTTTTATTTCTGATGATTTCAGTGAAGAGTGTGTCATGTAACTACGTTTACAGAAAATATGGTGCTATTTTTTGTTTTAGTCATACCCTTTAGGAAAAAAAAACGACTACTTTATCGTTTAACTCATGTTGCATTCTAGTTGGCTATTGCTGTTGATGGTTATTATATATATATGTGTGTGTGTGTGTGTATATATATTGCATATGATTATATTGTGCATATTATGAAATGTATAATACTGGGCTTCTCAGACTCTGTTTCTGTATATCTGATTCAAACACTTTGGCTTAAAAGAGCTTGCCCTCAAGTTCTATCATGACATATTCATATGAGCAGTGTCTTTTTATTTGAGATTAAGAGGGAGGGGACAAGCTCATTTTATACATATTTAGGGTCCCCCACCTCTATTTATTTTCTTTGTTATACTAGATGTGGATCCTCTCAGGGGAAACAACTGTTAGACCATTATTCTGTAATATTTTCACCATCTCTCTTTATTGACAAGAGTTCACAGAAGTTTCTGTGGTAAAGCACATCCCAGTTGATCAAATTTTACCCTTAACACTTTGGATCCAAAGAGGTCAAATGAGTGACTTGAGAATACACACCTCCTGGCTTCTTTTGTCATCGTTCCACAATTTTGAAATATGCTTCTCTTTTCAGCCGTACCGTTATTGTCAAATGGTGTTATTATTTCAAGCAGAGGTTTTTGGCTCTGATCTTTGATGGCTCAGGCATGTCTGCTGATTAATAAGATGGTTGAGGATGTCTCAAAACTGAATTTGCTTTTAAATATAAAGCAATTGCCATACATTATTTTAGGGAGTGTTAATCTCCTCGCAGTGAAAGGAATAATGATATGGTAGCTTCAATTCAAACTGTGTGATCCCAGCTTAGGGTGGTACGCTGCTCTGCTTGCAGGCAAGGTAATTTCAATTCATGTTTCCAACCACCCCATGTCTGCACACTGGTGTACATGCCCATGAGCTGGACAAATGGAAGTGCTGCTTAAGTGAAATGTATATCGAGTCTCTCACCAATGTTATGCCATGCCCAGGCACTCTGCTTCTATCATGGTTCTCAGAAAGCATGTTTCTTGACCTGCTTCTAGGGTTCAGGAGGTTTCTACTTTCCTTGAACTTTTATGGAATTCACAAGCATATTTCTGTTCAGCATCTTTTTTTAAGTTTATTTGTCAATGGTGTTTGAAAGATACCATAGGAACCAATACTGCTAGACATCCACAGTGACATCACCCGCAAGGTAGATGCACAGCCAAGAGAAACTCAGGGCATTGAGAGCCGTGCAGACTCTGTTCCACCTGCCAACACTGCCTGTGGTTTACATACCATGATGGGAACCATCACCCGGGTCTGTGGCTTCTCTGTGGTGTGGGGGTCATTCAAGTTCACTCTGTGCATGGATGGTTTTAGCTTTTCTTGAAAAAGGCGAACATGCACACACATAAACACATACATGCTTTTCCATGTGGTTTCATATATTCTTGGGTTGAGTCAGAAACTCCAAATGGAGCCTCATTTCTGAAGGGTTCTCCAGTTGTTTTCTAAACTTGACCTCACTTGACTGATACATAAATTACCAAACATTTTGCTGCAGTTAATTCATGATAATTCTTAGTGATTAAAAAAGAGGAATAATCCCTACTTTAAATTATCACTGTCTTATTCTCTAAGGATTTTTTATTCCCTCCCTCCCTCCTTTTTTCCCTTCCTTCCTCCCTCCTTTTTTCCTTTCCTCCCCTCCTAAATTCTCAGGATGTAAATATAAGTGAATCTTAGGCTATTAACTTCTATGAGTCTGCTGACATGATTAGAAGTTGGGGGTGAGGTTTCGGGCGGTAGCTCTGTATATTGAAGCCCTTTGTCTTAATGAAAAGGTGAAGAGACAAGCCCTAATTATCTGAGAGGGGTAATGCCCCCACCCCTGGAAAAGAGCGCCAGTTCCCCCCTCCCGCCCCCTGCACAGCAATATGACGTGAGGCCACACAGGGAGCCAGTGGCCGCAGCAGCTGGAGGTATCGCCATCCGGTTCTGAGAGTACACTCTGGTTGCTCCTGCCGCCCTGACGTGTAATTATGAAATTTCACCACTGGAGTGATGACACTTGCCCCTGCGTGCATGCGTATGTGTCCCTCTCCATTTAAGCCAAATGCTTCTGGCAAAATCAGTAATTTGATAAAGTGGAATTGAAGTGACAAGAGATGGCAGAGGTGCCAAAATAATAAGTAAACCTGTCTCAGAAGCAGCAGCCCCTTGGCCTGTGTGGGTTTTTACAGTTGCTGAGTGCTGCAAAGGAGAACTGGCAGTGTTTTCTTTAAAGCACAATTTCCTTCTGTTAAGAAGGCTTAATAGGACCCCTATAGGACTAGATGGTTTCCCAAGAATAACTTGCGTTTTTGTTTTTTTTTTTTCACATTTCCTTTCTTCCTATCTGCTTCTATTCCATACATTCTGTCTATATGGATATACACATTTTAAGTATGACATTGGCTCAAAAGATGGCATTAATCAAATGAATGCTGGCATCACCATGTGACAGGCCGGACAGTCAAAGAAAATGGCAAAAGCACAGTTGAGCAAAGGTCAAACTACACATTGCTACCATATTTCAATTTAACTTTGAAAGTAATTCAACCATTGCCAGTCCATTGCCTTGCTTAACTATGGTGTAGCCATGTGCTCTTTGAGCTATGGCAGGTCATATTCCCTGGCTTTGGCCCCCCTCCCCTACCTAGGGGAGGTGAATCTCCTTTTTCTCTCTCTCTCTCTAATTTACTTCCTAAATAAACTATATTTTCTAGTATAAAAAAGGAGAAGGTATTACATAGATAACACCTCTTAAAATGTGTACACATTTTTGGCACCCCCTGTATTTGTGTATTTCCCTGTATACCTTTGTCTGTATATTGTTGAATATCTTCTTGATAGAAGAATCTTAGTAAAGACAAAATCTCAAGTTTTCTGTTGAGCCCAACAGAGCCTCTCCAATTCCACACCTCATTCTCATTCTATCCCATTCAATAGATCCATTTATCTTGAGATGATTGATTTTCCCATTGAATCCTGAACCAGATATAATGATGGAAGTTAAACAGTGAATTTCAAGAATTGAAGAGAGCCTCCCTCTAAATGAAGAGCAATAGAATTGTTCTTGATCAGCACACAATCTGGGCTCCATCTGAGACTCTTAACAGAATGAAGGAATTTTTCTTTTCTCACTTGTTTTTCTATGTTCTTTATCCTGGTAGCCTGTTTTCTATCATGCCAATAGAAAGCTAATTGTCATTTGGAAAACCTTGCCTGGTTGTTTATGGAGAAATTCATAATGTGTGTTGGAGTGTGGTTTGTTTTATGTTTCCCTTTTGCTTCCAAACTCACCAATGCTTGGATGGGTTCCTGGCCATTTCTTAAAATCTCTCAGAGGGTGTCACAGGGAGATCTTAAGTGCTGGTTTTCTACCCTTAAATGGGAAGCAGGAGCAAAGATTGTTTTCCTTCCACAGATGACCTCCATGGAGCTAATGCAGATTTAGCAAAGGTGACGAGAGGTAACCCATCACTCCGTAAGACTGTGTGGCCTTGCAAAACTGCATGCATTTGACATTTACAGTACCCGTGTTTCTGCTGGGGAACTCAGGCATTTAAATTCATTTTTATTTGTGGTGTAAAATCCACCTGAATTTCAATATTATTATGAAGACTGTGGTTCAGGTGATGAGAGGAGAGGCTGATGGATCAGTCAGGGGGAGAATCTGTCAGGAGGAGATGAGAGCCCATTTGTCAAAGGCTATAAACACAGACAGGGCTTCCTCTTCTCACTTACTGCCTGGACTGGCACAACTAAACAGTTCCAGATCTGCTATAAAATTGCACAGAAGGAGTTTGAGTGGTTTTCAAAGTTACAGTGACTTTCAGGTTGGGTCCGATTGAAGCTGCAATTGGGAGATAGATGCTATCATGCTGTGGTGAACACTGAGAGTTCTGAACTTATCTTTTTGCAATACTTACTCCAGATCAGACTTCCTAAGTACCTCTAAATACTTACAGCAGTTGTGTGTGGGAGGTTCCATCATGAATCCCCATTTTACAAGTGGAAAAAATGGAAGCTCAGAGAGGTTAAGAGACTTGCCCAAGATCACTCAGGTTACATCATGAGGCCAGGATTTGAGCTTGGAGATTCTTACTTCAGAGTCCATGCCATTCGTTCCAATGCTACCTTGCCTGACACAAAAACTAAGCACTAAATCTGTAGAGTATGAGAATTGTACTTTCCTATTGATGAATTTGTGCCTGGGTTGGTATCTTTGTTTATCACCAAGTAAATGATCTGGTTTTCAACATGAGACACATTTTCAACTCATATATTGTAGCTCTAGCAGGCTAGAGGTGGAGATTCTTCACATCTTGATGAGGCTTCCCCTCTGGGAACCAGCTGGTACCTGACAGCAGGGATGCCAGGATGTCTTCTGGTCTTGAGGAGGAGAGACAGTAGCACTGGAAGTAGAATTCTGGTGTCAGTTTCCAAAGATCTTATTCATTTCCTAGCTTTAGCAGTTCCAGCAGGGTATGTACAAGGATGAGAAGTTCATGATTAAAACACAAGCGTCAATGTAGATAGTGATTGAAACTATAGACTTCGGAGGCTGAAAGCACAAGTTGCCATCCCAGCTTTCCCATGCAGCAGCTCTGTGACTATAAGAAGCTTATTACCCTATATCAGTCCCCACTAACTTATCTGTAAACTGGGGCTAATAAAATCTACTTGAAATGCTGATTTGAGGAATTGACAAGCAAATACTGCAAAGCAGTTTCTATAATACCTGGCACAAAATAAGAACTTTCTCTACTGGAGCTACTTTGATTTTTATTTTTGCTGGTGTCCATACCTACAGAAATTCCATGTCATGTATAATTAAATTCATTTTATAAGACGACTCTCCAGAAAGTCTTATGGATGTGCAGAAAAGTGGGAAACCAATGGGACCTAATAGGTCTTGAAAATATTTTAGAGATGCCTGGTATAGTCAGGAAGTAACAAATCTACCTGTCTGCCAGGTCCAGGCAGGAAGTCATAAATTAACCAAGGGAAAGAGAGGAGAGCAAGGATAGGATAATGTGAAGTGATGTGGACTGCAGCCACCTGAAGAAGGATGGCTTCCGACTCTGGGAACTGTTATTCAGCTAAAAGTGGTCATATAATTTATAGGCTCAGTGTTGCCATTTTCTAAGCCAATCTGGATTTTACTGTCAAATTACTGATTTTTAAAAATACTGTGCATAAGCCCAATAAAGCATGTTTGCAGAAAAGATTCCAGAGACTTAGAATACTTAAGACTTGAAAGCTAAGTCTCAGTGGACCATGAAGAGCTCTTATGTGCATAATTCCAGGAGTGCTCGGTCCACCAAAGGCCCTTCTAGCTGAGGGAATAGCAGGACAAAGACATAGTGGTGTCAAGAACATGGCGTGTTTAGGGTAGCTCCAGGTCTGGTGTGCATGTCTGAGAGCAGCTGGAGGGAAGACTACAACATTGAGTAGGTAGCAGATTATAGAAGACAGTATTTTGTCATGCCAGCCGAGTGGGACTGTGTGTCAATCTTCTGTCCTGTGAGAGGAAGTTTCTTGCTGAATGGGGCCAGAATTACATGGAACCGAGAAGATACTTAAAGTTTATATGAAGCACCCAGCAAAAGAGGAAGTCAACAGGGAAGAAGGAGTGGAGATGGAGCCAGAGCTGGCCTTGGTAAGTCCGGGGAGGGTTAAGACTTTGGCCAGAACAAGATGAAGTCATCTAGGACTCTGAGAAATCACAGGGCTTTGTTTCCACACATCTCAATGACATGTGACAGAATGAACATGGGAATGCAGATAACTTTTTGAGATAGTGATTTTATTTGTTTTGATATATTCCCAGAAGTGGAGTTACTGAATCATATAGTAGTCATACTTTTAATTTATTGAGGAACCTCCGTGCTGTTTTTTATAATAGCTGTGAGAATATGCATTTTTAAGAGCATGGGAGTTGTATAATAGAATATTATTCAGCCTTTAAAAAAAAAAAAGGAAAATCCTGGCATGTACAACAACACAGATGAACCTGGAGAACATTATGCTAAGTAAAATAAACCAGACACAGAAAGACGTGATCTTGCTTACATGTGAAATCTAAAACAGTAAAACTCATCGAAACAGAGGGTAGAGTGGTGGTTTCCAGGGGTTGTGGGGGTGAATGAAAGGTCAGATATTAGCCAAAGGGTACAAACCTTCAACTGTAAGGCGATTAAGTTCTGGAGAACTAATGTACAGCATGGTGACTATAGTTAATTAATACATTTTATACTTGAAATTTGATAAGAGTAGCTCTCAAGTGTTCTCACCATACACATATGCGCACGCGCGCGCGTGCACACACACACACACACACACACACATACACACACCCATGTGAGTTGGTGGGTATGTTAATTAGCTTGATTGTGTTCATCATTTCACAATGCATACACATATCAACACAACATGTTATACACTCTAAATATATGGAATTTTAATTTGTCAGTCATGCCTCAATAAAACTGGGAAAAACATATAAATAATGGGTGATAAAGGTGAATCCTGTTTCCCCATAGGCTAGCATTGCCCAAGGGTGAGCCTCAGATTTCATGACACATGGGGCATCTTCAGGTGGCTCATGGATATGGTGTCAAGGCAATCCTTCTGCATCAGCCTCTCAAGTAGCTGGGATGACAGGTGAGGTGCACAACACCATGGCTAGGTAATTAAAAAAAATTTTTTTTGTAGAGATGAAGCCTTGCTATGTTACCTATGTTGACCTTGAACTCCTGGGCTTAAGTGATCCTCCTGCCTCAACCTCCCAAAGTGCTGGAATTAGACTGATATGGCATCAGACACTGAGATTACATCAAAGACACATAGTTTTGTGTTTTTTTTTCACCTTTAAATTTTTTATTTTAAAATTTTGGGGTACAATTTGGGGTTAGGTATACAAATATTCATTGTGCAGGTACCCTTGTTGATAAGGTGAGGCCCCCCTTCCCTAGGCAGTTTCCCACTACTGCCTATATCACCTCCCCACCACCCCATGCCCCCACAGTTTCCCACTATTGGAAAGACACATACTTTGGTTATTACTTTTTTAACCTGAAGGTTAATAAATATTTGCTTATCTAGCTTTTTAACCAAGATACCCAGAGCCCTTAACAGGCAATTCTCATATCTAGCTATAATTCAGCTGCATTGTCTTTTTAATTAGGGCTACTTTCTATACATGACAAAAGATACTGCTCTTTCCATTTGCTTTAATGAGCTATTTTCTTTCTTAAGGAAAATCTTAAGCAGAGTTTAATAAATATGTTAACAAAAAAATTGAAACAGTTTACAGAAAATGAAGGCAGAAAAGTTGTGAATATAGGCTGCACATAACTGAACATCAAGAAACACTGTTTTTTTTAATCTTTTTTTTTTGAGTCAGGGTCTCACTCTGTCAGGCTGGAGTGACAGAGGTGGAGACAGAGGTGGACACAGGCTGGAGTGCAGTGGTGTGATCACAGCTCACTGCAGCCTTCAATTCCTGAGCTCAGGCAATCATTCTGCCTCAGCCTCTCAAGTAGCTGGGATGACAGGTGAGGTGCACACCACCATGCCTGGCTAATTTTTTAAAATTTTTTTTATAGAGATGAGGTCTTGCTATGTTGCCTGTGTTGACCTCGAACTCCTGGGCTTAAGTGTTCCTCCTGCCTCAACCTCCCAAAGTGCTGGAATTATAAGCATGAACCACTGTGTCCAGATGGAAATAGTTTTCTAATGGTGGCATGTACTTAGGGAAAATATTCTGGTTTGCATTTTGGAAGTGTTAAACTTTACTTATGTGTAGGAGGGAACTAGAAGGGGATAAAAATGGCCACAGGGGTCTGAGGTTAGAGGGCCAACAAGAAGGTGAGTCTGAACTAGGGCCATGTAGGAGATGGAGAAGAAGGTTTGGCTTATAAGAGAGAGTGAATAAGTTCTCTCCACATGACTTTCTGACAATAGAATTGGGTCATGGACAGCTCCTTCCAGGAACTTGTCAGAGACTGCTGGGCTTAAGTGTTTGTGTACAATAAAGGTGTTGATCAACATGGACTGTGAATTAATCTCCTGGATTTCAGAGGCTTAGGTGCCAGTGAGGTTGAACATGAGCACAAAGCAGTCACCAGGGCTGATTTTCTATTAGTGCCACTCTCTTGCACTGGGGGTGGGACTGGATTAGTCCCCTGGGCTTCTGGCAGACAGAACAGAGAAAGAGTCAGAGGGAAAGTTTCCTTCCTCCCTTAGAGGGCCTTTCTCTAGAATGGGGAGCGATTATGAAGGAGTTTCTCATTAAAGACCAAAGTGAGATACTTAAGGCAGACATAGGGAGATGTTGCTGGGACCACCCGTCTGGGTGAAACTCGCAAAATTCTTCCCGGGAGAGAAAGAAACTTCAAGATTTCCTAGAGCTGTGGAAATGAAATTTAGAACATCCCAAGGAAGGAAATTTGAGTTTCAATCTGAAGGGAGGGAGGTTAGGAAGAACATCCTGGGCAGGGTGCAGAGATGAGCATCTGGAGGTGGAAGTATGGTGTCGCTTGGGAATGGAATAGAAATTGGATGATGGGGCTCAGGTGACAGTGAGAAAAGTGCTTTGAGATGAGTCTGGAGAGCAGGCAAGGGCCAAGCCTTCTGAAGCCTTTTAAGCAGGAAAAACTGATGTTCTTTAGTATAGAATGAAATCTATCTTATCTGGAATGTGAGATGATCATGAGAAATGACTGGTTGTGTGAAGACAGTTCCATTGCCTTACTGAGTCTACTTGCTCTTGGATTGTGCTTTTGGGACCTTTAGGACTTCTGTCAGATCACTCCTGGTCCCGCCATCTCTGGTCAAGAAATGGAATCTAATGCCAGCAAAGCCTTTCTCTGCATTGCTTGGCTTCTCGGTTTTTTCTGCCATCTGCATCTTATGCAAATTCTCCAAGACTGTGACTCTTCAGATTAATAGTCCTCATTCCTACTGAGCGTGGCCGTCATTTCAAACTAGTCCAAAGTCACTACCTAGCCTGTTGCTTGGGCTGTGTTTGAAACAAAACCTCACTCCTCGTCCCACCCTCTCTGGGCAAAGAATGTTGCACAGTCATCTAGCAGTGGCAAAGCAACCCATGCCTACAGACTTTTCTTGCCTCCTCTGCTCAGTACAAACCTGTGGATGGGATGTTGGTGGGACTTGGTGTGTGCACCCCAAGTAGACCTGTTTTTATCCTTGTTCTTTGCTGAGAAATGGTCCTGGAGGTAGCTGTACCAACTATCATATTTTTACTTAGATTTGGAAGCCAGGCAACTATAGAGATGATCTAGCTCAGTGTCTGGAATTATGGGTTCAGAACACACTGGGAGGAGAGGGTACAAGTCAACTCTGGAAAGACTCAAATGGTGGGGATGGGTTGCTGCCAAGAAATCCTCACCAATTTTGTTCATGTCTACATAATGTATTTCAAGAGACAATGTAGCAGAATGGAAAAGAGTTTTGGAATCAAGTAGATCTGGGTTTGAATCCTAACTTTGCCCTTAACTAGTCAGAGGACCTGGGGAAAGCCACATTAATTTCTGACCACAGCTACGTCACCTGAAAAATGGGAATAGATCATGCATGACATGTACATTTTTGTGTGCCATATCAGTCAAGACATTTTCAACTGAATAATAGAAAACCAAGTTGAACCAGCTTAAAGAGGGGGAAAAAATGACAGTTATTGGGTAGAGTTGGGCTGTCCTCTGGTAGAGCTGGGTCCTGGTGTTCAAAGTTCACCATGTAGTCAGGATAGCAACCACCAGCTCTAGGCTTAAATCCCACCTTTGGAAGAAGGGGCTTCTTTCCACTGTTTTTGGATGTGATGTTCATTGGCTTAACAGATGTCACTTAGCTGTGAAGGGGAGGGTTCCACTTGTCTGTCTTTCCTCATTAATACCAGAAGTAGGATGATGGCGTCCAGATAAATGGACTACAGGTAGAAGGAGGAGTTGTCTCTAAAAGAAACCTTGATGATTTTTTTTCAGAAGAGAAAATGAATATTAAAAATAATAATAGCAACTAGCTTGCATTGAGGATTTATGAAATGCCAGATACTATTTTTAGTACTTTACATGTTCTATGATCACATTAGAGTTCCATATGCTCTCACTCATAAACATTTTTTAAGACACATACAATATTGATCCCATATTACAGATAAGGAAAATGAAGGAAGGAGAGGTAAATCCCAAGATAATCCAGGTACTAAGTGTGGAAATGGGATTCAAACCCAGGAATTCTTTGTATGACTCTTAACCAGTAGTCTACATTACCTTTTCCAAGGTTGCTGCCCAGGAAAAAACAATAAATGTCCCTTGAATGCTCAACATGCTCGGTGCTTGGCACACATGTAAAGGGTAGCTCTATTTTGATAGTTATTGCCACAAAGCCCTCAATAGACTGGAGTAGCCTGGGCCAATGCTAAATGCCATCCTGTGGTGTATCTCTGCATTTAATTTCCTCTTAATCACTCATCTAAATGTATTATCTCAGAGTCCTCAATGGGTCCTCTCTGAAGATTCATCGAAATGCTCGTGGTTCCAGTCAGTGCCTCACTTCCCAGCATGACTGAGAGCTATTTTGGTAGACAGGAGCTTCTAACTCCAGGATGGATCTCTGCACCTGCCTTTTATATTTTATCTGCAGGTTAACTCTTCTACTAAACTTTGAAAATGAGACGTTAGTCATACTTTCCTCTTTCATTTATTTTCGGAAAATTTGAGGGTGGTGGCCAGCTGGGGAAGGGGGAGGCGGGCAAAAACTGGCAGGGTTTCCAAAATGGACATGAAAATTAACTGAGTGAAATTAGCCTCCGATGGGCCGGAAACCCAAATGACAGGTGATGAGGGGTTGCTGAGCCCACTCAGTGGTGCCACAGGCACAGATGTAACAAGGAGAGTGCAATGAAATGCGATTGAGGTGGATGGGGCTGTGTGTCTAATACACCCTCCCATCATCCTTGAAGCTGGCTTTGGAGGAGAATCTAAAAAATTGCAGGTGTCACAGAGAGGCTAAGAGCTTTGGCCTGGGTTTGAACCCCAGCTTGACCACTTCCTGGTTATTTAACCTCTCAGGTGCTCAAGTTCCCATGCAAAATGGAGAGGGTGGGAGTGTACTTTCTGAGATCCCTGTGGGACTCATGAGCTAATCTACTTAGGGTACTTAGCGTCCTGCCTAGGCACAGGATATATCTTTTCTCTCCCCCAACTCCTATTCATTCTTTGACTCAATTTCTTAGATCTCTGAAGAATCAGAGAAGGCACATCCAGGACCAGTTAAGAAAATAGTAAAGTAAATTGCAAAGCTTATGTTAGATACCAGAACCTCAATTTACCAGTCTAGAGTGTTGTGTATCACATAGTTGCTTATTGATCTGGGTGAAGACACATAGTGAAGATTGGAAAGCATAACTGAAGGTGTTGACTAGTGGTTGGAAACAGACTGGAATCTCTTGTGTCAGCTCAGATTGACTTCAGCTGCATAGAATGCCCTGTTGATGAGCAGTCTGAGGTTGTGACATCTGGGTTCTACCAGAAAGAGTGCCTGATTGATTAGTGATGTCTGCCAAGGGTGAAGCAATGGGAGCCACAGCACACATGCCAGGTATAAGTTGTTTGTTCCTGGCACAGACTCTGGCAACTGATGAGTGAAACAAAACCAAATGCTCTGTGTTAAAGCCCAATCATGCTTCTGTTCTTTGGAGCATGCCTGTTTCCCTCATGTTATAGATTTGTGGTCTAACAAGGGACTCAAGTTTCCATGGATAGAGCATGGCTTAAAGATAATTTAACGAGTGAAAGTCTTATATCTGGCAAGTGTAGATACACTTTCCTAGGCTCTTCAGAAGCCTACTCTCTTGATTACATTATAGTGATCATTTATGTGACGTCAGCCTCAGGAAACTGGGGTTATGTTTTGATACCTTAATTTTAAAATATTTGTCTATGATGATATGTCATCTCTTTGCAGTTATGTATTAATTAGGGCTGAATTGCTTATATTTTAATACTGTTAATTATAGCTATTATTTTCATTTGCCATTTATTTTACTTAAAAGAAGCAAGTCTATTCTTTAGTGTAATTTTAGTGATACTCCTTTCTTTAGACTCTGAATTAAAATGCATTTAGGAAACACTTAATCAAGCGCAAAGCTATTTTTCTAGGATGGTTCTGTCACCTCATCTTCTAAAGTAAAATGGCAATGGCTTATTTTGTGATGAGAAGAGTGAGCCTTAATTAATTTTTCTTTCTCTTCAGTTGGTGGGTTTCATTATCCCACTTCTTGATATGTGATTGGGTGACTTCACACTTTAGATAGAAAGCATGCCCTGTCCAAGTGTGATTTATGTTGTCCTAGCACTTTTTGCACAGATCAGCTGAAATTTTGTTCATGTTGATCAAGGTCACAAAACCCCAGGACTACAGCCATCCATCTTAGCAACCAGGTTGCAGAAATAATTTTTGATGGAATCTGATGCAATAACAACAACATCCAACGGTAGGTTAGAAAAAATGTGCACATGTATGTGTACACAAGTCACATGAAAACACACACACTTACACATACACACACACATACACACACACGATACACTTCTCATATTGAGCTTGTATCAATTTACTGCGCTTCTAGGTCAATTCTGGGATAAAATTCGGTTTTGTGTAGAGTCATCAAAATGCATTGTGTTTTACTGTGGCCATTTTAAACTGAAAGCTATCAGAATTTGCAGATCAAACAGAGGGGTTTTTTTGGTTTGTTTTTAAATTTTCTTTGTTTATCCACCTTTATTGAAATGTAAGTGACAGGTAAAAATTGTATATGTTTAAGGTGTACAACTTGATGTATTGGTATTAATACATCTTTTGGGGGAAATCATCATAATCAAGTTAATTAACATATCTATCACCTCATAGTTACTTTTTTCCCCCTTCATCTTCTTTTATTTTGTGTGTTTTGCATGTGTGGTGACAACACTTAACTCTTAGCATATTTTATATTTCCTTTTTAACCAAATAATTTCTGGGTGGGTTGAAGGACAGATTCTTGGAAATGAACATTTCTTAAGCTCAAAAAGTTCTGGCTTTTTTTTAAAGGGTAAGCAAATACTCACCATGAGTCAGGAAAGCAGGATCTGACCCAGTCAGGTGGCCTGACAGTCTTTCTCAGACATCTGATCCAGTAGATTAACTGGTACCCAGGGTATATAGAAAATCAAGTCAAAGGAGCCACTGAAAAACATTAAGCCCACCCATGGGCTTAAAATGTACCCTAACTTGCAATAAAAATAGACACACATTTTAAAATTTGATTTATGCAGATTGAGTTTTTCTGCTGGTCTAATTCATCAACTCACACATTGACAAATATTAACTTTGCCCCATGACAGAAATGTTTTTGTGGGGTAATCATAAAAGTGTAAAAGCTATGAATCTAACAGGAAAATCACCCGAAGGAAAGCATAAGTAGAATCAAACACATGGTAAACACCTTTCCTTGAGGCTGTATAAAAATGCAAATTAAGGCCATGTGATATCCAATTTCTACCTACTAAATTAGCCACTTTCACATAAAATAAGAATATTACTTCTTCCCATACTGGTGAGCTTGCTGTGAAACTGATCCCCTCATCTTTTTCTGGGAGTGCCACAATTTGGTAAAAAACAAAGCAAAACAAAACAAAAAACAGAGTACCTATTCCCGGAACAGTCACATAGATTATTATTTATTTTAACCCTGTCTTACTTATTACTTTTATTATGCAAGTCCAAAGGAAACAAAAGACCTCCTGAATGGAGCCACCATTGCTCTTTCACTTGCAGTGTCAAAATATCGACAACCCAAATGTCTTATCTTAAGGGAATGACTTGTTACATTGAGTACAGAACATTATGAAGTACTACATAGCCATTAAAACTGATTACTATACTTGTGTCAGAGGTCTGTGGAATAATAATTGATATAATGTTGAATAAAAACATATCTCACAAGTTAGCATGTGCTCCTGGTTATGATTGTGTATAAAATTCACATAGAAAAAGAAATATATTTGTGTCTGTTCATATCCAAACATAATTTCATAAATTTATGATTTGATGCTTAGAAAGTAAGTCACAATAGAAGAATGAAGGATGTCTGTTGGAATCCAACTAGAACCAAGTTAGGACTGAGTTTGGGCACGTTCTTTAACCTTTCTGCATTTCAGATTTTTCTTCTATAAAGAAATGATAATGTCCAGAGTTTCTCTAGGTTTTCTTCAAGGATTTTTATGGTTTCAGGTACACTTAAAGCCTAGGCCAGAAACTTTGAAATAAAAAAGAGCACAGTGGGATCCCGAGGTTGCCTAAGACAGGATGAGGTAGGTGTAAGTTTCCACGGACATTCTGCTGCCTTGAGAATAACAGGATGATTAAGTCAGCATCAGTTCTAATCCAATCAGAATTGAAGCCAGCGCATTTGATCTAATTTTCTACCCTAATTTCAGACTGAAAGAGATATTTCATTTAGTACTTACGTTTTCTCTGCATTTTATTATACTACATATGTGTATATCTAATATAATCAACTGTAATTTAATATTTTTCATTTCCAAGTATTTGAGAAATTATCACATTTATGTGTACAATTTAAATGCCATATATGATTTTCTCCATGTGCAAAATATATACACACATGTCAATAAAAAAAGAAATGATAATGATACACTGACCTCTTAAGGTTATTGTAAATTATATCCATAACATATCTAAATTGCCAGTCCAGTTCCTGATTTAATAGTTACTCAATGCATGGTTGTTAATAGCAGTAATATTGCTGAAAGTTGTAACAATAGAGCTCATGATAACTTATATTCCTGTTGAGAATTAGAAGTTCACAGATGAAAATAATCTCTAAAAGAGACATTACCGTCTATAATAAAGAATTCAGTTGAAATATTACCAAGGGACCAAACATATGAAATGGACAACTCCCATTGCCAAGAGAGAGCAGTCTTTTTTTTTTTTAAATTGTTTTAAAGCAGAGGTAGCATTCATGAGATTGTTACCTGATGGAATCCATTGGGCACACATTGATTCTGCTTCAGGAAAGGTAAACTTTTCCAGAGGAACATGGCTCTATGTTTGCTGAAATGGGGCCAGTTGGGATTTGCAGCAACTTGAAAATAAATGGATGGACCATCACAAAGCCTGTAGGACCCTGAGACCAGGGCTCTCCAAGTCACTAAGCAGAAGTTTCCATATCAAGTGGGAATCTCCAGGCCTATCGCCATTCATAAAATTAAAGCAACTACTTATGTTCTTGAAACATAACTGATTATTTAAATAAGATTCATCCCAACCCTTAATTTGGGAGTAAATTATCAGAAGTCTATTTTGATAGAATTACTAAAGCAGCAGCAACAACAACAACAACAACAACAAAAACAACAAAAAGCTTCAATTCTCTGTCTCACCCTGCACACAGGGCTGCTACTGTTACAAATAAATTGGACTTCTTTGTTTATCAGCTTACCCTATTAACTGTAGAGTTCATAATGTTGTTGCATGTCTTTAACACTCGTGCTGTCTTTTCACAGTTCACAGTCCAAGTTGTCTTCCAAACTGTTGAGACTACAAGGTGGATATGATGATAGTTTTCATACATTAATATCAAACAGTTAATTTTAAATTGTTTGGTCATATGCTTGCTTATGTTTTGACATTATTTGCAATTGGTGAAGCTAACTAGGTGTCACTAATCACATTCAATTTTAAATAGTGTGGGTTCACCTTGCCTAGATATCCTGGGATTGTAGGCTAAAGTAGGATTAGATAGACATAGATATTTATCCTTTATTTAATTTTTATTTATGAGTCACTGGAAATATAAGAGTCATTGAAACACACAAATTCTTAGAATCTGTCACCAAGGATCTTAGAGTCTACTGAAGAAATAGGTGCCAAATTAAAAAATAACTATATGATTTGAGTTATTTTATTCATAAAGAAAAAAACATAGGCTATTGTGTGGTGGTCAGGGATATGATGAGAAGAGACAGACACACAGAAAGAGGAAAAAAGGAAGGAAGAAAGGGAAAAAAGGAAGGAAGAAAGGGAAAAAGAAAGGATGGAAGGAAGGAAGGAAGAAAAGAAGAGGAAAAAGAAATGAGAGAAAAAAATCAGTGAAAAATTCTGCTTTAGGTGATGGACTCTTAAACTGGCACATAAAATTTACTGACTACAGGTACACCTGGACCCCAGTCTGCAAATGATCCCATAGGAAACCTTCACCCTCCATGACTCTGACTCTTTTTCTCTGCTTTCCTTGGAGTATGGTTCATCCTGTTAAGCTATGAAATACACACTAGCAGCTCCAGGCTTCTATTCTACCAATTCAGCAACCTCAGAAGAAAGATTCTCTTCCCAAACAATCCTAACTTAAGCTAGATGTTTAGGTGCACCTTTTCCTGATGTCATGGGTCACATGCCCCCCCCAACCTACTGACCTACTGACTAAACTGAACCACCCTATATGTCAGCCAAGGGGATGTAGGATGTTGATCAACCAGGCCTTGTTGGTACCCACCCCTTGAAGTGCTGATATGAATTCGGTCCAATATTAACAATATGGAATCATAATAAGAGAAGGAGAAAAACCATAGTGCTTCTTACCAGAGTTGGCATGGATGTTGGTCAGGTAAAAGCAACAATTTTCTATACCAGACAGAGGCACACGAATGATCACTGATCTCTAAATACCTCAGCTCGTCACTTTCTGGTCTCCATCTTCCTTCTCATTCAGTCTTCATCCTGTCTTTGCTCCCTAACCTCTGTGAGTACTCTCTTATTTTCAAGGTTCACCCACTTCCCTGCACAAAAAGAAAAGTATCTTTCATTCAGACATACATTGAGCACAATGAGATAAAATATGGAGCTGGCTTGCTGGGCTGGACTGTCAGCTTCAGGGTGGGGCAGGGGCTATATGACCTGCATACCTAGTAGAATTCCTGATGCAAAGAAGAGGCTGTGGATGAAGGTGAGGAAAGAAGTATATGGTCTGTCAGGGAGATGAGCTGCCTATTCATATTCACATAAAGGCCAGCGTGTAACTCTGGACAAAAAATGATAACAGCCAAGGAAGTAATGGAGGGAAAACCAGTTTGAGACATTTACAGGAAACATACACACTTAATGGAGGAAGTACCATATCAGATGAGTCCTGACAGACTGGCCAGGCTGGGATGTGTCTGTACACAAAATAAGCAAAGGAAAGAGGCTCTAGAAAGGGAGGAACAGAGAAAGCAGAATTACTTTCCTTAGAGACATATTCAGGAAATTGTGTTTTAGGGTTACCTTAGGAAAGAAGAAGGAAATTCAGCATTCTCTTGGCTGTCATAGAAATGTAATTTAAATTTACTTAAGCTAAAATTGGAATTAACTCCCTGTAATGGGTTGAATAGTAGCCTCCAAAAAGATATATTGAAATCCTACCCCCAGCCGTTTATCTCACCTATGCCAGCTTTGGAATGTCTCCCTTTCTTTCCTCTCTCTTTAATAAACTTTGTTTTAAAACTTAAAAAAAGAAAGATGCCTTCCCTTTCCCCTAGTACATGTGAATGTGATCTTATTTGAAGATATCATAAATTGAAATGAGGTCATACTGCATCGAGGGAGGCCTAAATCCAATGACTGGGTTCTTATAAGAAAAGGGAGACTTCGAGACATAGAGACACAGACTCACTGGTAAGAAGCCACTTGATGATGGAGCTAGAGCCTGGAGGATGCAGATGTAAGTCAGGGGGCACGGGGGTTGATGGTGATCACCAGAAGCTAGGGAGAGGTAAGGAAGGGTTCTTCCCTAGAGCCTTCAGAGGAAACAGAACCCTGCTGATACTTTGGTTTCAGACTCCAGCTTCCAGAACTGTGAGAGAATGTGTTTCAGTTGTTTTAAGCCACCCAGGTTGTGGTGATTTGTTGCATCAGTGCTAGGAAACAGACACATTTCCAGATCTGAACCTCCAGGAATCTCTGGCTTTAGGAACGGCAAGTGTGGGTACTCACACATATCATGCCATCAGGAATATACTGGTCACCATTTCTGCATTCTGTTTTTCTTAGGGTTGACTTCATTTCAGGTGGGCTCTTCCCAAGGGGAGCTGAATGGCCCCAGATGATCAATTCCTGACTCTCTTCCCATTAATTTAGTGAAAAAGCCCTGGACATGGTCTCGCTCAGGCCCCGTGTCCATTGCTGAGCCAGCTTCTGCCACCATAGGCTTGGGATGCTGAATTTATCAAGGCCTGAGACCCATGTGTAGCCCTGGAACTTGGAACAAGTGTCAGTTCCCCTCAGATGCCAAGGGAAATAAGAAAGGAGAGAGTCCCAGGAGGAAAGAAAATTCTCAAGATATTTCTCAAAAGGAAGACTGAAGGGAGATGAAGGTGGGAGGTTGTCATCAGAAATAGGTGGAAGGATGCTGCCCAGTGAAACACACACACACACACACACACACACACACACACACACACACACACACCACACGTATACACACACTTACTTCCTTTCTTAGGTCAACTAGGATCAGATTATAGAGGAACATGAATGGCAGGCAAGAAGGCTTCTTGGTTACACAGACAGACTTGAGAACAATAGACTAAGTGGCGAGAATTATCATTTACAGGGAGTTCCAAGGAATCACTATTATGATCGAAAAGGAGGAGGAGAAGGAGGATTGAGGATAAAATATTGTCCCATCTTCCTACAAATTCTGGAAGTTATGAGTCCTTTCTGTATTGCAGTGGCAGTACCTACCCCAGCTGGGTCCTAGTCTGAGGTCAGAATAGGCTGTCATAGCGACCTAGAGAGGAGGTAGAAAAGGCCTGCATAGGGATGATGTCCTTGGGGATGGAAAGGTCAGGATCCTTTACTGATGTTAACTAATCTTTCTGCCCAGAACCTGAAGACAAAAATGCCTCAAAACAGAATAAAAACTGCTTTGAGTACCAGATACTTTCTACCTGTAAGATCATTTGCTAACTGATTTACAAGCATGATTCACTTAATTTGCCTATTTTTAAAAGCAGATAGACACTTTCTTTCAATGATGAAATGGAATTCCAGAAATATTAAACGAATGTTCTAGTTCTAAGTGACTAGGTGTCAGGACTGCAGTCAGAACCGAGATTTGCCTGACCCCAGAGACCAGGAATTTCTGTCAGCTACTCCCAGCAGCCAAAGAATGAAGAGTGGTTAACCTACCTAACAAAACTTAAGGCCTTGTTGTAACACTTGACCGATGTCCTTGTCAACAAATACAAACACATAGAAAGATGTAAATATATGCAGCATGTTTCTGTGGAGACTGGAAGTCTATTTTATTACTCTAGGTTCAAAATGGACTTATTGCCCCTAAAAGGCTACCTCCATCGAAAGATCCAAAAAAGAAAGTTTTAAACATCCAGCATAAATTAAGAACCCCGTATTAGAAACATCAGGGAGCTAGAATTAAATAAAAATTAAGCCCGGAAGCAGAGTAATGACCCAGCAGTTCATTACAGACTTACATTTTCAATCAAAGATAAAATCTCATTAAAAGTATATCTTTGATTAGAGAACAAGTTTGGACTGCGCCAAAGTTGGATTGCTTTATCCATAGACATATGAGCCATGAAATCTTTTTTCCTCTCTTCTAACTTTAGAGATAGTGAGCTATTTATCTTCTGACATCATTATACAAGTTATTAATATAGAGGAAGACTGAACAGTGATGGCAAAGCTTTTTGCATATCTACCAGAGACTTTTAGCCCATAAAATTAAAGGGCCTATTTATACAGGCTGTTGCAATTTTAGGCAAGAATTTTGATATATTACTAGAGTGATTAATCAGTAAGGAACCAAAGAGAACATCTGGCCCAGTGTTGCCCACTAGAAATATTATGCCAGCCACACATGTAATATTATGTTTTTCTAGTAACTACATTTAAAAAGGTAGGAAGAAACAGATGGAATTTAATTATATAATTAATTTAAAAGATATATCCAAAATATTAACATTTCACCATGTAGTTAATATAAAAATTACTTATGAGATAATTTTTATATATATGTACTGAGTTCAAATCTGGTGTTCATTTTATACTCACAGACATAAATAAGAAAGATAAATGAATAAAACATAGCAAAACCAAAGATTTAAGAGTAGAGGTTCTCTGATAACAGGATGAGTTTCTATTTTGAGAGTAGATTGTTTACTAGATTTTCCCTTAATGATGTACTTTTGGGAAACAGTACTTCTAAGACACGAGACAGAACTGATGTAAGGAATCCTTTAAGCCCCTTGTATCTCAGAGTGGAAACTCCAACAGATTGATTGCAAGAAGTGCTAACATCTCGCTCTCTTTAAGCTTGGAGAGTTAATCACTGGCCATGAATAGTTTTTTGCTAAGGCTTATTGCGTAGTTCATCTAGGAAGCAGGGTGAGGCTTGGCAAGAAGTGGCTCACAGCAATGTTTCTAAGTGTAGCATGCATTCCACCATTTGCAGATGAAGTCATTTGGGGTGGTGCTGGGAAGTGTCATTCGATATAATTGAATCACAGAGTGAGAATCTAATTCCCTTTTCAAACCCATTTCAGTCTTTCAGATGTCAAAAGAACAGCTCTGTGCATTGCTATTATATCTCTAACACCTCTCTAACCCTTGCTAATCTTTTTGAACAGGGAGAGAGAGCTTTCAACAGACAAAATATCCAGCCAGGACTTAACAATTAAAAAACACACTCTGTTTTCAACCATTTAATCTGATAGTCTCCACCTATCTATGACAAAATAGACTGGTTTTCAGTTTGGGGTAATGATATAAAATAGTGTTTTAAAGTTTATGAAACATAAAAGAGTCAATTTAAAGAAAAAATAATAAGCTAATCATTGTAAAGGTGATTCATGGATAAGGCAAAAGTGGGGGAAGTTATGTGTGAGTGATTTGAATGAAGTTTGGGTAATGTCCGTCTTGTATTGGAGATGCACACAAACATCATTTGCTGCAAACATCATTGCATGGCTTCATTTCCTGGTCTCAGTTTCCCTTCCTGTACCTGACCCTTTGCTACCAGTGAGCAAACATTTGCAATCCTACCCCTCTATTCTAAGAGGAAGGCTCATTATCTTTTCATGCTATGTACACATAGAAGGGGACTAACATTTTTTAAAGCATCTCCTTTGCTCAAAAATGTAAAATGCTTACACAAAGCGTGGACCAAGCTAACCACCCACACCATACAAGAGAATTGAAATATGTTCTTTGAGTAAGAAAAAGATATGATCTTTATGTATGCAACTTCCCTCCCTTTCTCCTTTCCAAGTTCTGTTTGTCAACTATTAATTCATCAGAGAGAGAGGTTGAACAAATAATAGAATGCTCTTCATAAAACCATAGTTTCTAGTCGTTTATTTTCTTTAATAGTTTTCTGAACTTTGCTGAATGTCTTCATGGAGTTTATTATATTTTTGTTTAAATCTGCCTGAAAGACAAGAAAGAATGGTCAATAGTTTAGACTCCCCAATATTGATGGCATTCAACCCAATTCTGCTACTCCATAACAAGATGGTCTTAAGGAAGTTTCAAGAACTTGGTGTCTAAGAACTAGCACATAGGGTTGTGACTGAGAATGAAAAGATATAGAATAGCAATTTGTATGGAGCTCTGTATATACTCAATAAATGGTGGGATTATAATTACTATCACGAGTATCATCCATCTCTTTGCCTTTATTTGACCTCCTAGTGGATGGTGTGACTTGAGTTCTCTTCTGACATAACAATAAAGTTAGATTTTATACTTTCTCTTCTGACATAACAGTAAAGTTTAGATTTTATTCTACTTTTCCACTGTCAAAGTCAAATTTACCATAACAGGTGATCAAGGTGATATTTAACAAGTGATTGCTGTGATTATGATTTTCATATTTGTGTTTCATCTTTGTAAGGTAGAAAGATGGTGGCTGGGCACATAACTTTGCAAACCATTTTAAAAACAAATGTTGCAATATTAAAAGCTTCCTGGCTGAAGTATGAATGAAATACTTTCACTGTTTCAGCTACCATGGTTAAGCATCAGTTTAAATCTATATTCATACAAAGATTACAATATAAATGCAAATGGAGCTGTATGATCATTTGGCCTGAGTAACTTTTAACATAGTTCGTAGAAAGTGCCAGATTTCCCTATTGGTCTCAAAGTAAGTAGAAGTCTGTATTTTATCAGTCTTGGTTAAAAATCTTTGCTACTTCTTTTGTAGCCAACTTTTATCAATCAGTAATATCTGCCTGGTAAACTATGTGGAGAAGGATTAAGAGGTACAACCATGTTTAGTAGAAGTAGTTATGTGATCAAGTTGTGATGCTTTCCTTGTCCCCAGAAGACAGGACATACACTGGTATTTTCCATTTCTATATTACAGACAGTGGAGAAAATAAAATAACAAATTGTTATTAATTAAAGGCAAAAACAAAGAAACAAACAATATATATAATCACAATTGTCAGCCTCCTACACACACACAGCAAAGCCATTTTACTAACAATTGTAAAAAATCTAGGTCTAATGAATTAAATATTCAAATGTACCTAATAGTATTGATGTAATAAACAAAACTGCTCTCTTTGTGACTCAGTTCTCACATTTGTAACGTGAAGATAATAGCTGCCCTTATTATTCTATCTAGTTGTTCTGAAGATGAAGTGAGCTGTTTTGAGGAACAATTCAGTAAACTTTTACTGAGTCCCTTTGTGAAGTTCTCCAGGATTATGCTCAGAAAAAGTCAAGTGTGTCCCTTAAAACAAGCTTTGATGTTAATATCTTTCTTTCTTTTAACCTTTATTTCTTCTTCCAAGTCTTGAAATTATCTCACAAGGATGAGGAGCTCCCCTTGACGCAGAACTCTTTGCTAGTGTGTATTTTCTAGATCCAGTTTGTTTGAGAGTAAACATATTAGGAGCTTTTTAAAGTTCTTTGTAGGAAATAATGAAATCGTTGTGCTTTGAATGTGGATTCTTTGCCAATAAACTGCATTATTTGCAAGGGTTAGGGTAATTGAAGCAATAACAGCAAACAACACAACAGAATCAGCTTATAGTTCCAAATACCGGAAGCACCCAGCCCTGTCATCTCAGAAGAAACTCTTAGATGTAGATTTCCATTGTGACCACTAGAGGCATTCCCTTTTGTTTCTATCTCGGTTGCTTTGTTATAAGACTTCTCTGCTGATTTCTGCTTTGTGTGGGTGTATGAAGACTAGAAAAAAATGTGTTTCATTTTATGGAAAGTTAGACCTTTTTAAAACTATGAATCATGTTTAATGTGCTTAATGATTTTATGGTTATGTAGGAAAGAGCTTCTCACCCTTGGCATTATTGACATTTTGGCCAGAGCATTCTTTTCTGTGGAGGTAGGAATGTTCTGTGCATTGCGGGGAGCTGAGCAGCCTCCCTCGCCTCCACCCACAAGATGCCAGTAGCATCTCCTTGTGCATGTCCCATGATGACGACCAAAATGTCCCCGGATGCTGCCAAATGTCCCCTGGGTGGCAAAACTGCCCCGAGTTGAGGATCACTGGTGTTGGATGGTGTTATCATTAGTAGTTGATTTGTAGTCAAATCCTTTAGGATGAAATTTCCACAGCTTATTTTCGGATAGTTTAACAAGAATGCAGATCAGAATAAAGGCAAATGGAGAAAATTATTTTAAAAAAAAGAAAAGAGAAGACGGGGTGGGGGGTGACAATGTAAGGAAAGAAAACGAACAAACAATTAAAACTGAAACTCACGCCAGGCAAGTCTCACCGGGCCTCATGGGGCTGACAAACTCTAGCACAGAGTGCTCTAAACTATCAGGCAAAGGATGAGGGCAACTCCTCTGTCAGTGTGGCACCTGCTTTAGGAGAGGAGCATCTGAGAGATACCATGCAGGTGCTGGAGACTCTGCTTCAACCAAATAGTTATCTAGTTAATGGCAAAATAGTAAACTAGCCAATTCTTATTTTTCCTTGGACATCACCAGAGAAATGGTACGCTAAATTCTCACGTAAAAAAAAAAATAATGATAATAAGAAAGGGGGTTGTTCTAAATTAAAAGAGACAAAAGGGACATAATCAAATGCAGCGCTGAGGTTAATTTTTTAAAGGCTCGAAATGATCATTGAGGTATTTAAATATGATAGTGGGCATTCCATTTAATTTGGAATCAAAGTTAATTTTCTTAAGTGCAGTAATAGAAGTGTGGTTATTTAATAGAATCTCCTTATTAGGCCATGCACATTGGTATATTTGGGGATGATAGAGCTGCGACTACTTTCAAACGGTTTAGCAAAAACTAAAACTACATATGCATTTAGTTTTCACCTTTTCTCCCAGTTTTATATATAGATACACATGCATATTTGTATATAAAAACAGAACTATATACCGGGGTGCCAAAAAACATATACAAATTTTAAGAAAGGAAAACACCGCATAAAAATTGTTATGCTCAGTATACACCAATAACAAGACATACTTGGTAGATGGTTGCACTGGCTAGTTCTCCTGTCCTGCCTGTTGCATGAGGATACTAGCATTCATTTGATTAATGCCATCTTTTGAGCGGATGTGCAAACATGTTTTCGGCATCCCCGGTATATACCAAGTTTGTATATCCCATATATAAACTTATATATAAATATATATATATAAACAAAAATATATATATAGCTTTCATTTTGTTTTGCTTTTGTTGTATATGTTCACATATACATGTATACACACATGAATGTGTGTGCATATCCACACTGCACAAACTGAATGGATCATGCCAGGTCTAAAGTGTCAACCAGCCCTCAGATATTCATGCTGTGGTCTAAGATCAGCAGGGTGACTAGGGTGGTAAGACTTGGGGGGCAGGGAGGCGGGAGGGGAGAAGTTTGGGAAATGCCCACCAGAATTTGAGCTTTGTGGTCTGACACACCTCAGTTCAAGTCCTCCTTCTACCCGTTACCGCGAGTTGGTTCTCCACGGGTTTTGAAACCTCAGTAAAATAAAAATAACTGTTTCTCTTACATGAAGTGATTGTAAGAATGTAATGTGATAACAAACGTGAATGCACCTGTCAGACAGTGGGTGCCTACTAATACTCATTCCCTTCTTTTTTCCATGCTACGTGGCCTTGTTACCGGGGTGGAGGACATAGTGATTTAAACAAGGTGTGACTCACTTATTGTGAGCATCTTACACTTGTTTGCATTTCATTTGTGTATCCCTTACATTCAAGCACAGACAATTGAATTTCCTTCTGGTTTTCAGGGCTATTAGCATGTTTTAAAATTTTGACGTTAGGATCTGATGTTAAACACAACTGTGTATGCAAATACTCACTAGTCTCTTATGCAGGTAACTGGTGGGATGCCGGTGTAGAGCCTAATGTGGCCAGAAGATGGCACTGTGAGATAAAGAAAAAGATCCCTGGCTCCAGTCTCTGTTTTAATTAGCTAAAAGGAAGACAGGTATGCTTTCATATAGTTTTTGAGTTTGTAATTTTCCTGAGCAGTCATTGAGGCCAGATGTTTTCATTCCTTCCCCTAGTTTAAGTATCAGAGGAGAGGGAATATCAAGATACAATCAATTGCTGGCCTCGGCAAACCCCCTGAACTGAAGTCCTGCAAACATCATCAGCTTGTGCCATCGTAGAAATTGCTGCAGTGGAAAGAGGCATGGGGCTATCAATTACTTCCAGGGCTGCCATCCCCTCTGTCCTTGAAAAGGAAGCCAGCTGACTCTGTGGGTGAGATTGAGGATGGCCATCAGAATGGGAGGTGGCTTCTTTATCAGTGAGTGTCCTAGAAGTTGGTCAGGAGCCTAGAGGAAGAAATTAAAGATCAGCTTAAATTGTATATGGTGGCTAAGCCCCCTGGAATGAATTACCATTAACTGGTCAGCAGGGTAATTGAAACGTGGAAGCTTAGAGGAATAGAAAAATTTCTTAAAGCATTATTTATCCTCGAATTGTTTCCATGGCCCTTAGAGGGACTCCATGCTAAAGAAGCTAGTGTGTTCTCTACCCATACGAAGTCCCAGACATGCTTTATAAATTTTTTGGTTGTACTGAGAGTAATCTTCAAATTGACCTAATTATGTGGCTGGTAGTTATGGAGCATCTTACAAAAGAGGAAAGCTGGGTCTTGGAAATAATGGGTAACTTACGTGAGGCTGCATGATGTCTAAAATGTTACAGGTGAGATTCGGACTTTTATCCCTTAAACTTTTAAAAAAAATCTCATGGATGGAACTAGAGTCTATAATACTGAATGACCTCTCACAGGAACAAAGATCTGAGTATCACATGTTCTCACTCATATAGTGGACCTTGAACATCCACCGTAATACTATAAGAAAAGGACTGACAGTGGTGGGAAACTATGGGGGGGTGGAAGGGAGGTGGGATTAACGGTAGTAATATCTGTCTGGGGACGGGGAAACACCCCTTATCAACAAAGGTGCCTGAACGAAGCATATTTGTATACCTAACCCTTAACTGTACCCCACAATATCAAAATAAAAAATATTGATATATATTTTTAAAATCTCATGTTCAGAAAGCGATTATAAATAAATATAAGCTGTCTCCTTTTGCATTCTAGTCAATTACTTTATTCCTACTCTACTTATTAACTAAGACAAAATAAAGATGGGAGATGTTGTTGGTCATCACCTTGGCCATGTGTGACTTTGAACAAGTTACTCAGAGAGGGAGAGCATCAGGTTTTTGACCACACTTAAACCAAGTTCAAACATCATTGGCTAATTTAACAAAAGTCATCTCTGCTCTTTTTAGAACATTTTAAAGTATGAAAAAGTACAAAAAAGTAAGTTGGTCTCATTGCTCAAGAATAGTAACTTTAATAATTTGGTGGTTTCTTTCACCCCCCCCAAGTGCCTGTAGTTTTACAGGTGTTAGTGTTATATTTTTATTACATCACAAAAACATTTCCTACCTTAATAAATATTTTTGTCTTACAAATACCACTTGTAATGCCTTCATGGCCTCTTTCATTATATGAACATCTCCTAGTTTTTAAAGAAACATTTATTTTTTATTTGAACAATTAGGTTGATTCCAACTTGGGAGAAAGTTTCTCTCTGGCTTTTGAAAAACAGAAAATGCCCCATGTGAACAAAAATATTCTTTGAAAATGTACCATATATTTGAGCTAAGCACTGCTAATCACAGCATTATTTCATTTAAAGTGGGGACTCGCTTCTTTCACACAACAAGTAGAGAGAATGTGAAGGAGCAAAGCCCTTCATCACCAGCAGGCTGGTTTGCACCCTTCAGATGTTCTTGTCACTCAGGTAGAGTCTCAAACCAGACCAGGCAGGAGTCTGGGCCCATCACAGCAATCAAAGTCAGCGACTTTCTACCTGGGACCATCGCATGGGCTTCATCTGAGCCTTTGGCCCTCCTTGTTTGCTCTGTTGATGCTTCGGGTCTGTGGGCCATCCGGTTACACGTAAATGACAGCACACCCGAGGACTGCCACGCTTCACTTCGGCCTTCCTTGTGCTCACAACACAGCTTGTTTTTGCATAATTTAAGCACTACATGGTTGTGCCGTTTAAGTTCTGTGAAATTGGTGTTCTCCCATCCATGAAATTATATACATCTTGGGAACATTTCTCAGTTGCTAAAGGGGTGAACACATTCTTCCAAAGGGTGAGACAAAAGTGGAGTTGATAGAGCTACCCCCAAAAGCATGGCTATCTCTCCTTGTCATGTTGTGGTACAAAGGTAGGCATTTTCTTTTTGAATTCTAAGGAAACTAAATTGCAGGGATAAGCTTCCCATTATGTTTCAGACCACAACTCATTCCTTTTTCCTCATCACACACACACCCCAATCCCAGTTCACACATCAAGAGACCCAAGGAAATTGTTAATAATGCAGATTTCACATTCTTTCTAAACATTATCTGCACTGTTGCCACTCTCTTGCGTTTTGGATGCCAAAGACAATGATAAACAATTTTACAAGAAATGCTGTTGATTGATTAATTTCATGTACCCAATTTGTGTGTGTATTCAGATTCTGCTCAAGATGATATGGTTTTTTTTTTTTTGTTTTTTTTTTGAGTTGGAGTCTCACTCTGTCGCCCAGACTGGAGTGCAGTGGCCACTCCCGGCCACCACAGCCTCGACCTGCTGGGCTCCGGCGATCCTTCCGCCTCAGCCTTCCAGGTAGCTGGAACTACAGGTGCGCACTACCACGCCCGGCTAATTTTTGATTTATTGTAGAGACGAGGTCTCGCCAAGTTGCCCAGGCGGGTCTCGAACCCGCGGGCTCAGGCAATTCACTTACCTCAGCCTCCCAAAGACACGGGATTATAGGCTGAGCCACCGAGCCCAGCTGATATGGTTTTATTATATTCATTATGTAAGCAAATAATAAATATCATCATGAAAAATCATTGTTAAACTCATTTCATCAATCTCTGAGCTATTAACGTATAACAAAGGCAGGTATCTAGTTCTTGAAAGAATTACACTTGTAAATGAAGGGCATTTCTCTTCTTGTGACTTGGGGCAGCTATAGAAATCCAATTAGAATGGGCATTCTATGAATTCTTTGTTTTAAAGTCAGGTGATACTCCGTATTAATCGGCATAAGCTACTCTGTGCTACAGTACCAAGCTTGTGCTGATGTCTCAATGACTTATCACTCACAAGTTCATTTTTACCACAAAAAGCCCACTGTTAGTCTATCACCGCTACAAGGCAGTTCTCTTACAAGGAGTAGTGCTGGGACGCAGGCTGCTTCTACCTCCTACAGCTTGATTTATGTCTTATATGACTTTGTAGGGTTACTGCAGCCCTACAGGGGAGGGGCCAGGGGAGGAGAAAGAATGGAGGACTTACACCTAGTCTTTTATGTGTCAGCCCAGCATGGTCACCCAACACTCCCATTACTCCCTCTTGGCCAGAACAAATCACATGGGCCCAACCTACTGCAAAGGCATCTGGGAAGTGTATAGTTAGGAAGTGCAAGATGAACCGTGACACAGTGAACAAACTTATTTCTGTCTGCCATATTATCAAAATGGTCCCCTTGAATGTGAGTTTTAGAATTGGAAAATGCCACATGCTAACAAAAATATTCTTTGAAAAATATTTCCCACCAAACACTGTGCTATGCATCTCACATGCATTCTTTCATTTAAACCTCTAGGCAACAGCAGTGGAGGGTTATCACTTTATTCATGTAATAAGTAAAGTGACAGAGGCTGAACAAAGTAACTTTCCAAGCACTAGTAGTGGGGACACTGGGATTCAAACCTAGGACAGCCAGAGGTGAAGGCTATATTGTTATCCTTCCAGCTATTCAGCCTGAAGATTCTTGAAAGAAAGCGTAAAGACATCTTCTACACTGATTGTATCTGGAGTTTTCATACAAACTGGTTGTAGGTTCCCGGGGTTGAGTTGTTTCCTGCTTTTACACATGTTTATGACTCACATGAGGTGATAAAATAGACTTAGAAATATAAGGAAGAAGTTTCTTTTAAGTCTTACCGTCCATATATATGAAAATCCAAATGTATTAGATTTGGGTAATGGATAATTCTTTTTTCTTAGAAAAATAGTGTTTCAGATGGTAGCTTTCTTTCATGAATTTTAAATAGTTTATCTAATGCAAAAGTAATTTTTGCTTTTATGCAAGACATATTTATAAGGACCTATCTTTTATATAAAAGCCTCAGTCTGTCTATTACAATGTCTACTATGAATGATATCAAAGGATTGCTGCAGTTGATATCTTCCTGAAGGAGACACATTCACTGGGGACAGTTGTCATGAAAATCTTCTGGAAGCACTTTGGTCACATGTCCATCATTCGTGTTCTGTTTGGTTCTTCGTTGCAACTCCCACACCATGGAAATTAACAGAGAGCCCAACTGTTTTACTTCTCTGTCTTCCTACAGGGAGAGACTCATGCATAGACCTCCTGAGCAAGGGCAATAGGCTTCATCTCCTGCAAAGAGATTAGTCTTTGAACGTGGTTTCCTTTTGTGTTGTGCTTGTGAGTGTGTGCATGTGCTTGTTAACTGAGATTTGGCAACAATGAGGCATGAGTTGACTGTTCCCCAGAGCATATGGGAAAGCTGATAGAAAATTAGTTTTGGGTATTGATGATAAACAAGTTAATCTTCTTTGGGTAATCTTTTGAAAACGAAGCTTGCTTTATTTATTTATTAATATTTTTCCCCATAGGGAGTCATCCATGAGTGAAATAAAAATGCTTAGAAGATGTTCTTAGATTTGAGCCTCTAGCTTATAAGGATTTTTAATAAATGTTGTATTACATGGCCTAAAACATGGGCTTATTCATCAACAGTTTACTTGACATAGCACAACTCTCTAAGATGACATTTCATTTTGTTCTGTTGGAGTTCGAAGATATGGATACATAATGATAATATGTGTGGTCTTTAAGTATGCATTGAGGGATAAAATTACCCTTGCACCATACCTTTTTATAGAAGATAATTCACAGATCTGTTCATTGATATGAAAGACAATCACTTTTTAAAATTGGAGGGAATATTTAAAATACAAAAATATTTTGCCTCAGATAGGTTAACATTAAAGAAAAAAAAATATCAACCTATTTGTTTTAAAAATGGTATAGAAGTGAAAGGCAAATAAAGCCTCAAAGGTCATCATTTCAAAAGTATAATGATTCAATGCTAACATGATCATCATCATTATCATTATGAATGATATCATCATTTAATAAGACCAAGCAGGGACTGATTGGTTGGTTGGAAATAATAGCCCTCTACTTTTAGTCAAGTACAAAACACGAAGAAGCGGGTTGAATCAGAAAAGATATTTCCAGCTCCAAGATATTTCAAGTTTGTTTTTCTTGACTTTACAAGTACCATGAGCCAAGAAATGTACTGTCTCGAGGCCATCATTTTCCTTCGTATAAATTCACATTACTGAATTCCTCCCCCCTTGGACTCCAAAACATAATCAGGGGAATTGGCAGGGTTGGGTTTTCATTTTCACCTCCAGCTAAATCTGTCAACCTGTGATGAGGTTGGCTGGGCATCATCAGGAAGCGAAATGTTTTCGAATTTGAAGAGTGGAAACAAGTACCAGCTCATGCAACATCCATTCATTTTGTTATTCATGTTACATCATGTTCCTTCTGATTGTTAACATGACGATGTCACTTTGTCTTGAGAGATGCTGGGAAAAGTAAAAGGGAATTATAGAGTTCTGGAAAGAAATCTCCCAACCATGTCTTTTTTATCAAAAAGTGTCTGCTATTAGCTGTGAAGGAGCTAGATGTCACTCCCATCAGAAGATGATTTCCTGCCCCTATAAAATTATCCTTATGTCTACGCAGAGCAACTGTATGTGTGTGTATGCTGCAGAGGCAGGGGCTGGCGGAGCTTTAAGCCCATAATATACATAACTGTTTCTTAAGAATGCTTATTTCGCTGTCACTTTCACTCTCCTCTCTCTCCATTTCCACCTTCTCAATCCAAACTCGTCACTTTCAACACCTATTAATTCTACTTCCTTGGTACCCTTGACATCCACTCCTTCTTATATATTTATTTATTTTTTTGGTGGGTGCCACTCAAGTTTGGGAAATGAAAAACAATCTGAGAAAATGCTATGTAGCAAGCATCCCATGATCACCTTGTGTGCATCATACATACCATTTCATACCATGTTTATATCAACCTTGAGAAGTAAGAACATGGACCCTCACTGTTTAAGATGACCCAGGCCCACAAACATGAAACAATAGCAGACAACAGACAGAATAACGGTGGTGCTGAATTCTCATGTCCTAATTCCCAGAACCTATGGAGATATTACTGTCCATACTAAAGAGATTTTGCAGATATGATTAAGTTAAGGATCTTGGGATAGAGAGACTATTCACAATCATTCAAGTAGGCCTAATGTAATCACATGGATCCTTACAAGCTGAGCACCTTTCTTTGCTTGGTCAGAGGGAGATGTGACAATGAAAGAGTGGTCAGACAGATGCTACTTTTCTCTCTTTGAAGAGAAAAAAGGATTGGGGTCAAGGACTGCTGATGGCCTCTAGAAGCTGGAAAAGGCTAGGAAATGCATTTTTTCCTACAGCCCTCAGAAGGAACACAGCCTTGCCTGTTGAAAGCTTTGTTTTAGACCCATGAAATGGGTGTCAGACCTCTAATATGGAGAACTACAAGATAATAAATGTGTAATTATTTTGAGCTACTAAGTTAATGGTAACAGGTCATAACAGCAATACAAGATCATTGCAGTGTCCTACCTGTAGGGTAACTCAGTGGATTAGAAGGTGTCTGAGCTATGGTTTGAATTAAAGTCTCTCTAACATTATATAGGAAAATTATGGTTTTCACTAAATGTTCAACTCTCCTTTTTTCTTATCTAGATTTTTGAAGTCATTTGCTAACTGATATCTCTGCCTAAAGTTCCTCCTATTTCCACCATCCTACTCATCACTGCTAGATTATTCTTTCTAAAACATTGGAATACTTAATTACTTTTCATGACCCATTGGCCAACAAAGAAAACAAACAGCATGTTCCTCTTCAAAATTCCTCCTGGTTCCTCTTCAAAATTCCTCCTGTTTAAGTCATTGATCTACCTAAATTCTAGCAAAACTGATAAACTATTTGCTATTCTTGCCCATGTGATTTTTACATCTGAACACCTTTTATTTGTTTGTTTGTTTCTTCTATCTGGGATGTGTTTCTCTCTAACCAACATCTAGTTGAAATGCTGCCTACCCTCCAAGTCAGAGTAATATCTCTCTCTTCTGAATTCATTCAAAACTACCTCTGACACCAGCACCATCATCACGAAGATTGTCACCATCACCGCCACCGGTATCATCCTGATACGACTACCATCACCACCACCACCATCATCTAACAATTCTTCAGTGTTGACAATGTGCCAGACACCATGTTAGATCTTTTATGTGGATTATCTGACTTATTGTTTACCCACAAGAAGTGGGCACTGCTATCTCTCCCATTTTACAGATGACAAAACTAAGGCAACTTGAAAGATTACTTTATGACAAGTTTTGTTTTCTATTGTAATTTGAGCATGTACATGTACACTACTCAGATGCTGAACTGCTTAAAACAAACTTCCATAATTTGGCCCCCAGACTCTGAGAAGAATTTCATCTTTTGTTTATGATCATGATGCTTCTGGTATCTGTTGGGTTTTCTGCTGTTATTAAATAATCTCTTTTGGACTGCTATTATCTCATATTGTCAATACTCTACCCACTGTGCAATTCTCCCATTTCTGTTAAATTAGAGCAGGGACTGGGGCATGAATCAATTTTCTATCCTATTTATCTTGACAAAATTTTAGGAGATTACCCAGCATTTGGAGTTGGCACAGATAAATTATATAGATTATATCCACAGTTTTCTTCCAAATTTCATTACAGAAACAAGACAAGGGAACTGGCCTGTCTTATCACATCGAAAATGTATCTTGGATATTAGTCAAAAATGTATATTCTGGCCCAAGTAAACTTAAAAATATTTTAGTTACATCTCCTTCAAGTTGTTCCTTTAGGCATTTTATTCACCAAGAGTCTTTTTATTCACCAAGACACAGTAACTAAGAGTCTCATGCCTGCCAGTTGATGGCTCTGCTTTACTCTGTGTTGGTTTTATAATGACCATTGTTTCAAGCAGGGAAGACAAAAAAAAGGACATGAGAGTGAACATATCAAAGAAATATTATTTACTTTTGTTACAAGAGAAGATTAACGATAATTGAACTACATTTCCCGAAGTGAGCGATAGTCATTCACTTATTTAATAAATAATAATAGGTAACAAAATGGTAACCAGGAGTCACAAGTTCTAGTCTATCCTCCCTCCCAGCAACTCCACTGGTACCAGTTATACAAATAAAATTCTAGATCTGCCTCTCATTTCACCAGTTCAGAGAAGGGATTTTCCTTGTGTCCAACACTGTGATGCAACACACTGATTGGACAGACCTAGTCTAGAGCCCAGCCCTGGAGCCTTGGGAACCACAAGACCGGTTACAAAAGAAGGCACTCTTGGTGAGCAAGACTGAAGAGTTTTTGCCAGATGTTGGGAAAATAGATGTTGCATAATTACAAACCACAGGTGTCACTAAAGGAGAAATATCTGAGGGAAGGAAAAGAAAAATGACACCTAAGCATTTTTAAAGCTGCATAAATGGATTTGATGGTAAATCAGGCAGGCTTTTGATGAGTATGAAGAGGATAATATAACTTTCAGATGACTGATACTTCAGAAAACCCTTGTCCTAGTGGATATTAATGGGTATTTTTAAAAGGAAAAATTAGAGTGGCATAATTAAATGTGTCTGGTAATTATTGGATTAAACAAGTTTCTACTGTAAGGTTTCTCAGGGCCCTTAAGAGAACAGTACGCCTATTAAGAATCTCCAAGTATAAGATATAGACTAATGTGCATTCTAAATATATCTTCTCTTAGAATCTTCTTATTGGAAAGAATATCCTTGTAGAAGATTATCATAGTATCTGCCACTTAGTTCATACTCAAGAAATATTTGTTAAATAAGTGAATGACTATCACTTGCTTTGGGAAATGTCATTCAATCATCGTGACCCTTTTTGTAGCAAAAGTAAATAACATTTCTTTGATGTCTTCATTGTCACATTTTATTTTATTTGTTTGTTTTCCCTGCTTGAAATCGGAGGAGGCTTCAGGATGACCATGTTCATAGAACCATGAAGCTTTGGGAGGGAATTGATTATGGTGAAAATAGTGCATAAATGACTATGCTTTTGATAACCACGTTGCTATAAGCTTTTCAAGACATATACAGATTTATGCATACTGATCTGATTTTTACTGTATGTGCACTTACACTGACAAAGAAGTTTACCTTGCTTGAGGCAATTGTTGTGTCTAGAAAACAGTGAAAATTGAATTAAATTACAGGTTGAATACACTGGAGAGCTCATTCCTAAATGGATCCTATACTGAGTATTTTTGTCGAATGAGGAATTATTTTGTAAAAGGAATAATACCCTCCAGTTTATATAATAGGTAAGCCTAAATTGAGATATGCAATATCTTTTTGTACTGCTATTATAGACACATAATGATCATTTATTTAAATTACTGACATTTACTTTATAAATTTTTATTTCTGAAGTATGTGAAATATCTGTGGTTTTTTAAAAAATTTCTTTGGAAAAAAGTTTTAGAATAGCATTTACTTTACAATATGCAAGGAGTATTGTTTTATATTGAAATTTCTATTCATTTTCCTCCTAGTGAAAAATGCTTTTTCATCCTTTCTGAAATAAATATCACCTTTGAAATTAGAGTTGATGTAAATCCAAAGTAATGAGATCCAATTTTTCATTGTAGCTGAATTAGATGGAGAACTTCAAATATTTATTTGAGGTTTAATTTGAGTAATTTAGGAAAACATTGAGCTTCTTCATTCATAAATGATAATTACTTCTCTTCATCAAATATTATACTATATTCCCTTCTGCTCTCTGTTCAGTCTTGTTCAGATATGAGCAATTTTATATCTTAAAGGGGATTTTTTTTTCATGTAACTTCTTTGGCTTGTTTAACTTACAAACCTTTGGAAATGGAGCTTGCTGTGCCTGTGTTTGGAGTGTTTAGTTTTATAGAGAAAGAGAGGTGAGAAGTAGAATAACATTTACATTGATTTTCTTTAAGGGTGTGTTCTACTGAGAAATAGTATTTTGTCTTACTAAAGCACATGTTTAAGAAATGGAGATTGCTGTCTTGCAAAACTCCCAAAATAAACTCCAGCAGCCTAAAATGCCTGTAGCCTCTAGTTGGTTATAATTCTGTACTAAATCAAAAGTGACTGTATTTAAAAACTTCCATAAAAGAAAGCTTAGGCGTTTCAAGTTAATGCTTGGCCAAAGCAAGGTTCTTCAGTCCTTTCCCTTTAGAATTTTTTCTGGTTGATGCAAAAATATTTGTATGCTTGCGCGCGCGCGCACGCGCACACACACACACACACACACACACACACACACACACACACACATACATGCTATGGTAGCTGTAGTAGTGTACTTGGTTTTTAACTTTCCCATGTCTCATGTTCTTTTCTATCCACTTTATGATACTTGACTTTGTTTATTACTCTTGCCAGAGAAAGTCATATTAAGCATTCTATGAGTCAGCGATCCTTTGGGTGTTCGTGACAGAAACCCAACTCAAACTGGCTTAAGCATAAAAAAGCAAATAGATGTGTTCATAGGAAAAGTCCAGGGTGGTACTGACCTCAGGAACCAAGGAATCCAAAATCACAATGTTGTTGAGCATTGAGTATCACCTTGTTATAAATCTGTTTTCCTCTGTATTGCCTCATGCTTCATTTTCACTGGAGTGGCTTGGGCCAAATGCTTATCCCTGAACCAACTTCTATGATAGATGGATGGATAAATATGTTAAAGCACCAAGCCAAGATCATCTGATAACCTCTGGAGCAGAAGGAAAAAGAACAACTCCAACTAAAACAAATGAAGTTTGGGATATTCTTTCCCCAATGAATAGGGTGTTGTCCATAGAATGTAGGGAAATGGATACTGGCAAACCAAAAATACAGAAGATCCAACCCAGCCTTGCTATTCAAAGATGTCCCTATCTGATCCACTTTCAGCTATCTCCAAGGGCACAGACCCACTGTAGACACTGGAAAAGCTATTCTTTTTTTTTTTTGAGTTGGAGTCTCACTCAGTCGCCCAGACTGGAACCCTGGCGACCCTTCCGCCTCAGCCTTCCGAGTAGCCGGAATTACAGGTGCGCGCTACCACGCCCGGCTGATTTTTTGATTTATTGTAGACATGAGGTCTCGCTGCCCAGGCGGGTCTCGAACCTGTGGGCTCAGGCAGTCCACTCACCTCAGCCTCCCAATGGCGTGGGATTACAGGCTGAGCCACCGAGCCTGGCTTCGAAAAGTTATTCTAATCAAGTGTAGGATTTGGCTGGCAGACAAACAATCTCTTTTTAAAAAATTTTATTTTAGTTTCAAGGGGTGCACACACATGCTTGTTACTTGGGCATATTGTGGTAGTGGTGGGGATTGGGTCTCAGGTGGCCCATTTCCAAGATAGTAAACATTGTACCCCAGAGGTATTTTCTGAACCCTAGACCCTCCTTTCCTCCTTATTGAAGTCCTCAGTGTCTTTGTGACCATTTACCTCCCACATATGAATGAGAGCCTGAGAACCAACAATCTATTTTTAAATACCTGTTTAAATATCTATTTCTATTAAGGTACCAAATACCATATGGCCTATGGTAGGTACTCAATAATTATGTCCTAATTGTTGAAGCCTATAGCCTCCTCAGTGACTGAACTAAGTAGACTTGCCTCTTGTCCCACAGCACACTGTCTGTGAATTTGGAGTCATTTCAGCTTTTTGGAGAACATAAAATATGCATTTTGTTACTCATGAATTGGGAGCTAGAAGCCAGAAATCCACTTACATTTCTTCCAACTCTCTTAAATTTTATTTTCCCTCATGCTCCAATTTGACAATTGGATCATGTAAATATCATTCTGTTAAAGAACACAGCATTAGGACCTGTGCGAAAGGTATGGGGGTTATCTATTTCTATATCTAAACCAGTGCATTTTATTAAGATTTGCGAGAATGTGGGAAACTCTACATTACTCTGAAGTGCAACTTTTTTAGAGAACACAGTGGGTGGTTTAGCTACAAAACCTAGACAAGCTTGAGTAAGACCCTACTTCTGAAGTCCTTCTGTGGCAGCCATAAACCAAATCATTTCTGTCAGGATCTCTCCCTTGGCTGGTCCCTGTCTTTTCCCATGTGCACCTAACTCTTTCTTTTGTCTCTTCAAATTTTTGTTTGTTCTTCTGAAGTCATCATCATCAATTAGTATTTTCCAGGGCCCCACAGTCTAACATGCCACTTCTCCATCTGTTATTCACCAAGGCAGACGTGGTGGGACCACCCCTTTTTGGTTAGAATCACATTATTCTATGCTATTTTCAGCATCTCCCACCTGCTGTCCTCCAAGCCTTTCTCAAATCACATATCTTTGTTCTGCCCTGTTTTTCTCTCCCACGATTCAATTTTCTTAGCATTATGCAGTGTTGAAAAATTTGAATCCCATACCCCAATATTAAATTCCACCTCTACCACTTTCTAGTTGATATGACCTTCGGGGGCTTTTGGCCTCTTTATGATATTTTTTTACCTTGTTCATAAAAGAGGCATACTGCATATGTCTATACCTCTAGACTCTAGAGCATGGGGTGATGGTTGTGAAGATGAGATTAAAGGTAGAGAATGTGGCATAGTTCTTGGCATGTATTAAGGACTACAAATGGACATTTCTCTTGTTATCTGTGGATTAGAGTAGGCAGGAGAGTGACAATCATAATCAGTGTGAAGCTGTCATCTCCATGAGGAACAGCGTTTTCAACTCTTTTCAAATGCACATTCAGGCATCCCTGTCATGTCGGATTTTAAACTATTTGTATCCGTATACAAGACAGCAAGTGGACTACTGTTGTGGAGCTACCTTGGCCTTGAACCCTCTTCATGTTCATTGTTTTCAGATTTTTCCTCCTTAGTTCTCCTCCTTGTGTTACTTATTTTAACATCATTGCCAGGACCAGTGACTGAGGTAGGGTTCTCAGGAATGGGCATGATCATGCAGGTATTTTCTATGCACTAGCAAAGTCTTTCAGGGAGTCCAGACTATGCTCCTTGTCTTTGCTGAAGAAGCCTGGGTTTAAAAGCCAAGCCATTTTGGCAGTATTAACTCAGTTGATTTCAGCACATTATATAATGTGTCCAGTGGCCTATAAATGCTGACTGCTCGAGCACTCGCGTAACAAACACCAAAGCAAGTGATATGCCATAACAGACAAATGGGCTCTTTAAATCAGACAATGGAAAGAGTAGTTTTTGTTGGCATGGATACGTATCTGTCAACCAGCCCCTGCCCCACACTGATTATGAACAAGGCATTGTGTTGATGCTCTGGGATTTAAAACGAATGATCAGGCATGGCCCTTGCCCTGAAGGAGTTTATGATCAAGTTGGGAAAATGAGGTATAAAGACATGAACACTTACAGGCACAGTAAAGGAAGACTCATGATAGTTAGTTTTATATAAGTGCCAAATGAGTGGTCTGGGCACTAAGGATAGTTATTCTGCTGCAAGTCCTTCAATTTAGGCTCAAAGGCAATGTAAAATTGGTGGACAGGTACAAATTGTTCTGAGTTATTGAGTCAAAACATAATTTTCCCTGGTATGTGGATGAGCCAGCTGTCATAAATGTTTTCAGGGTATCCTTTCCTTCTCTTATGATTGGCAAGAAAAGCTCGAAACCTCTCTCTCATCAAATAGCTATCCATCCCCCACCCCAGAAATCCTGCACAAACTAGGCAGGTACCTGGAAATTGTATAGGCATTTCCTTAAGGGGATGTGTTTGATAAGCAAAGCCAGAGTTGAAGGACTTACTCAATTTTTCAATTGGAGAGGAATGTGGGAAGAGCCCCCGTCTCATCCTGACTCAAGTCTTCATATTGGTAGCTGAACCCAAGGCTTGTTGAAATGAGAAATAATATAGACGTCAGATGCTTATTCAAAATGACCACAAGTAGATTCCTGAAGCTGAGTTACCTGGTAAGAAAACACTTCTTGAAACTCAGAATTTCATTATTGCTACATTTACCATATTGTCTGTAAAATACCCTAGTAAGTAGTTGCAATAGTTAGTGGACACGAGTGCTTTACTGAGGTCTGATTTTAATGCTGCAAATATCCTCTATATTCTGTTTGCTAGTCACTTCCTTGGACTACTTAGTCATTGTTGCAGTTTGGGTTCACAGATGCTCAGAAGGCATTTGGGGATGAAAAATGCTTAAGTATCTAGAAGATCACTGAAAGAAAGGAGTAGAAAGCAGGATTGGGCAGAGGGGGAAGTCGAACTATGATGTGATCCTGACAAAGCCTCAGCTGACCAATGGGAAGATCCAGGATTAGAGCCTGTTGGTGCTTTTCTGCCTTGGGCTGAAATGTCTGGGCCTTTATCCCCCACCTCTTTCAGACATTGGATGCAGGCTGTCCTGGGAAGGGTGTGACCCTGAGCAAGGAGGCTCTCTGCAGCTGAGGCACACCCCAAAGGGACTGACAGCTGTGGTTGCTTGCTGATGTTATTCCCTACATCTGGGCAGCTAGTCTTGCCTTGCAAGGGTACCTGTATGGTGCATCTCCATGTCTATCATCGTCATCTTACTACCTTCGTAAAGTAGGGTATGTTTTAATCCATCCCTATTCCCAAAAAGGTGTTGTAAAGACTAAATGAGGTCATGCACTTCAGGTACTCAGTCAGTGACTGGGGAAGATACTTGCTCAGTAAAAACATATGCAGAAGTTACTGTTTTCTTCTTCTTTCTTTATTTAATCCTTTAAAATATTTTAAATTTTTTGTGATAAAGTATACATACCATAAAATTTACTATTTTAGCCATTAAGTGTACAGTTTAGTGGCATTAAACCCATTCACATTGTTGTATAACCATCACCACCATCTATCTCTAGAACTTTATCTTCCCAAACTGAAATTTTGTACCTATTAAACTCTAACTCTCCATTCTCGTGTCCTACTAGTTTCTGATAATTATCATTCAACTTTCTGTCCCCATGAATTTGAGTGTTCTAGGTACCTCATATATGTGGAATCATACAGAATTCTTCCTTTTGTATCTGGCTTATTTCACTAAGTACAATGTCCTCAAGGTTCTTCCATGTTGTAATATATATTAGTACTTACTTCCTTTTAAAGGCTGAATAGTATTCCATTTTGAGGATATATAATGTTGTGTTCACTGATTCATCTGTTGATAAACATTTGGGTTATTTCCACCTCTTGGCTATTGTAAATAATGCTACCATGAATATTGATGAACAAGCAGATACTGTTCTTAGTTTCATTTTATAGATAAGAAAACGCAACTCAAGCATATCAAGGTCCCAGACCAGCAACTAAGTCCATGTTTGTCCAAGTTCCTGACTGCTGTCTCAATGGCCTCCACTCTTTGACAAGCATGACCAGCATCCTGGCTTTCTCAGTCATATTTGAGGCTGTAGCTGGCTACAGCTATCTCATATAAAAGATGTTTCAGCTTCTCTCTCTAGCAAAGTGAACTTTGTAGGTCCCAATTACCCACTGTTGACTGAAATCTCTCTGTTTGTGCCTCTTCCTTCTCTGACTTTCTTTTCCTTGGCCTGTGTCTAATTCTTCCTCTTTGTTTAGCTGCTTCAAGTTGAGGAAGTCTATAATGCCAGACACTATCTTTACTCCTCAAAATTATTAATTCATTTAACTTTTCTAGTAGCCCTTTTGGGCACGTATTATCATTGCCATCCCCATGTTGTGTGTAAGAAAATGGAGTCAAGCAACCCCTTTGGGTCCCCTCCCATTGAGGGAGCCTCTTGTACTCTCAATACATCCTGCTTTAAAAAAAAAACGAAAATGGAGATACACAGAAGTTAGCAACCTGCCTTTGTTGCACACAGCAAATAAATGGCAGAACCACAGATTAAAGCAGTCAACTCCTGCTCTGCACAGCTGTGTGATGCTACCTCATGGACTGAAAGAGAAATTCAGACCACTTTTAGACACAATGCCTCAGAATGAGGAGATGACCCTTCAGCCAAACCTAGACAAACATGAGGTGGTGCTCCCATCCTGAGCTTTCTGCTCACCATCTCTGCCCACAGGCTCTAGCTGAGCTCAGGACTTCCCTCTTCACAGCAGGCTTAATGGCAGACCTGGAGGCCATTGCAGCTGCTTCGGTGTTCTATACCCCTCTTGAGTCTGGAATCTGTTGGAGGCAGGCATACCAGAGCATTTATAATATGGCTGCTTTCCCCTTCACCTAGCTTGAGCCAAGAGGAGAGACAGACAGAAATGAGAGAGAGAGAGAGAGAGAGAGAGAGAGAGAGACAGAGACAGAGAGAAACAGAGACAGAGACAGAGGGAAGCAGAGACAGAGAGAGACAGAGACAGAGAGGGAGACACACACACACACACACACACAGAGAGAGAGAGAGAGCGAGAGAGAGAGAGCGCCTGCCTACTGCCTATTTATCCCAAATCCATATATTATTTTGGAACATTCAGTATTGTAGAAATATGTGAAGGGATAAATCACTTCTTTTGCCATCTGGTCTCAGAGAACCTTCCCAAGAACTGCAACTTCATTTAATTTTGCTGTATTCCTTTTTCAACCTCTTTGTGCTTTCCATCGTGTTTTCTTGGCTGCGTTTTTGGGTTTGTTTTGCCTTCAGTTTTTTGCTCTTTTAGCTGTTTCTGGATTTCAGTTTTTAAAAAGAAATAACAGATCTCTCTTATCCAAGTTGTGCCAGGTTCTTTATTTGGCATGACACTACCTCATGGCTAATTTTTAACTTTCATCTGTAATCTTGGAGTGATATGTGGATTTTTTAAATGTCCCAACCAGATGCACTAAGCAGCTTGATGGTCAGTAATGAGGAAGAACCAGGACCCTGTGGTCCTAGAGTTTCTTGGCAGTGCCTTCATGACAAACGTTTCAGTGAGATGAGCATGGTGGATCATGCCCAGCCATTGCTCTATGTTTCCAAAGTCCTTTTAACTGAACAAATGGATTGGCACTCATCTGTGAGAATGCAACTCCATTGAGGTTACTCTAAACATACTGGGCAAAGGTTTCTCAGTTTGAGTGGGAGGTTACAGATAAACAAGAAAAGAACTCTAGAATGATCCACATCATAATGTATTGGAGTTGGGCATCAGTATGAACTCATGTTTAGCTTTATATAGACACACATGATTAAGTAAAGAAATATTTGCAGACATGTATACATGCATGAATTTTTATAGACATATATCTTCTTGCTCTATCAGCTTAGAGGGTCTGGAAGCAACATCACCCCAGCAACAATGAGCACACCTAATACTCAGATCTTGGTTTCTAATTCCATTCTCAATTAAGGAACAAGACCTTTTGGAGAAATGAGTGCTTTGAGGACCGGTGTATGAAATATACAAGACAAACCTGGTAGTGAATATCTTACAGTACAAGACAGTGCTCAAACTCCTTTTAATAACCAGGCTTTTCACACTAGTGGCTGTCTTTGTATAGTCTTTGTTATGACAGGGTTTATGTAGAATACCTTTTTGCTGCTTCTGTGAGTAGGTGAGACCTGAATTCCTCACCTTAGGTTCACAACCACAGTCACTTTCCTAGGTTTCCACAGCCCAATTTTGATGATGGGGCAACTTAAAACTAGGAGAGTGAAAAATAAATCACATTTACAAGAAGAGAATCAAGTCATTGCAACTCAATTATTAATGTGCAAAACTGTTATGTAATTTAGCAACCCAATTAATAGGTGTCTCTTGGGGAATAATCAAGGCTTAATTTGGCATGATAATTAGTAGCCTTCCCTCCCAGCTTTGGATGGGGGGTGCCTGCAGGACAGCCTGATGGCTGGTAATGAGGCAGTATCACTTACTTTGCAGCCGTGTTAATTGTATCTTTCTGTGCATGGGGACAGAACAGATTTACCTGTTTCTAGATGCTGGGATGTGCCATTGGTCTAATAGAGTTGTACTCGTTTTCTGGTCTTGCCAACATTGGCCTTTCTGAAGGGCAAGACTGTTACACTTTTGAGACTTCTTTAATTGGCTGAATTGTTCTAATGGCTACAGCTGCAGTCTTTTTTTTTTTTTTTCAATAGAGTGTGTGGCAGACTTCCAGTCTTACAAGACATATGGCCAGAGTTGACATATTCTTAGGAATAACAGGAAACTGTCCTGTTTAGGGTCTCTGTAATAGTAGATGACCACAGTCACCTGACATTGGTATCTATCTCTTTCATGTGTCCCAGGGCACTCCTTTTTTCACAATAAAATACTAGATGTTTGTATAACTTGTACAGTTACATAAAACAAAAACATGAAAAATTATGAAAGTGTTCTATTTTTACTGACAAGTACAGAAAGGCACAGAGAAGAAAGAAAAATAAATCACCTCTAATCATCCATCAACTGAGAGATAGCCACTGTCAAAATTTCGGTAGACTTTCTTTCTAGTCTTGCATATACATGCACACGCAATTTTCCCCACATATATCGCTTAATCCAGATGTGGTTTCTGTTTGCACAATTGGGATTGTGGTGTGCACACTATTTTGTTAACATGTTGTTGGATCTTAGTAACAGATATTGAGCCAAGTCCATACCAGCTTTTCCCAAATTGCCCTCCTCCAAAGTTTGAGAACTGCTGATATGTGTTTTGTGAATTAAACTGAGACAATAGGCATTTTCTTTCCCCCTCTTGGGAAAATACAAAGATCATTTTTGTTCTGAAGTCTTTGTTTAAATGTTAAAAAACATTCTTTAGGGAAATTACATGTTAACATCTTCTGCAACCATTTTCTTTGAAATACACTTGGGAAAATGCTATTAAGCCTCTAGATGGCGTCTCATTTTTGTTTTGTTTTATTTTATTTTGTTTTGCCATAATAAGCATCACTGCAATGAACACCCTTGCACATCTCAGGGTATATCTAAAATTTTCTCGGAATCAATGCTGAGAAGAATCAGCTGTCAAAGGCCATACCTATTGGAAGGTTTTGGTTCTACTTTGGTGAACTGCCCTCTCCAGCATTGACAACCCCACAAGGCATCCCTCCCCGATTCTGCTCCAAAGCCATTTTTTTTTCTTTTCTTTGAGTTGGAGTCTCACTCCATCACTTGGGCTGGAGTGCAGTGGCACGCTCACAGCCACCCATCATTGACCTGCTGGGCTCTGGTGATCCCTCTGCCTCAGCCTTCCAAGTAGCCAGAACTACAGGCATGAGCTACAATGCCCGACTAATTTTTTGATTTGTTGTAGAGACGAAGTCTCACCATATTGCCCAGGCTGGTCTCAAACCACTGGACTCAGGTAATCCTCTCGCCTTGGTCTCCCAAAGTGCTGGGATTACAGGGTTGAGCCACCGCGCCTGGCCCAGAGCACATTTTTAATTCCAGATTCTGCAACGTTAGTGGCAATGTAGGAGACCAAAAGAGAAAGTTTATTAAATTCTTATTTATGTATGCAATTTGCATCAGGGTTTTCCTTCCCCAAGCACAAGGTACCACACAGAAAACATTAAATTTATAACTCTTTGCTGTGTTTCTCTGAGAGGGACTTAGGAGAAGACTAGAGAATGGAGCTAGATACGTAGTGTGGACTCGAAGGAACATGACACACCACAAAGGAAAACCTGGAAATCAGTTCATGATGTTGAGGATTTCAAAACCCTTGTTCCCAAAGGAAAGGCCTTTCCCATTCCTCTTGCATGGGTAGTAAGAAAAGTTACAGTGAATTTGCAGCATTTGCTGGCTGCTCACAGACTTCCTGAGTTGGAGGGGGTAATTAGGGCATAAGACCAGCCCAGTTTTTCTTTGCAAACCTCCTCCCTTCATGTTAACTCCTTGTTAAAGGATCATTCTTATCTATTATACCCAAAGTTATTGTGTGGGCCAGGAGGGACTTGGAGCATTATCTCACACACACACACACACACACACACACACACACACACACACACACACACCACTGTCTTCTCTGCCACTTTGAGACCATCATCAATTTTCTTACTTTCTGTTCCTTTTCTTAAATTAAGAGGGAGTAAACTTCTAAAATGATACAGTTTTGTAGATAATATTTTTGTAAAAAAATTCCTTTTTTTAAATGCTGCCCAGTGAGGTTCCTTTAAGATTTTTATGCCATGTTCCTCCTGCTGTTAAATTGGAAAATTTCATATCATATATATATAATACATGTATATTATATATATGTGTATGTATATACACACATATATATACATACACACATATATATTCCTAATGATTTAAGATGCTCTTAATTGCTTTACTGAAGGGAAATAGAACACCTTTTAAGCCAACAGCTGAGCGATTTGCTATGACAATTCTGCCACTGTGCATTCACTTAATTTCCAATTAATCAAACATTCAATAAATCATTAGTATAATTACACCTGTTCTCTTCCTGCCCTAGTACATTAGCTCAACTCAGGCAGCCCCCTCGACTGGCTGTGGGGAAGGTGTTCATTTGTCCTCCCTGGCTGGGTGCACATCCTTACTCCCTGTGAGCCTTGAGAAATGACGAGTAAGAAATTGTAATTATTTCAGGCACCACAAGTTTGCTTGGCTTTCCTCTTCTCTGCTTCCCACTCCAATGCGTCCCCAACAACTTAAGCCAACACCATAGCATCCTAGTAGCGGTGGCTGGTTAATTTCAGCAAGCTTTTTTTTTTTTTTAATCATTTTTATTCCCCGACTGTGCCTCTTTTCTAATTACACCATCTCCCCAGGTGAGCGATAATTCCCTCATCACCATATATCTCAAGCACAGATTATTAAAATAATATAGCTTATGTCATATAAATGTAACAGAAAGTATCTTAAAGATGCTTTATTGAAAGCTGGTAAATTGGTTCAACAGATGAATGTTTTAAGGCCTGTTTTTAAAAGGTTGCACAAGTATAAACCCACTGAATTACTGCTGCAGTTTCACACGAGCGGATGCAATTATTTTAAGCATCTAACTGTGCAAAAGACAGATCTGAAAGAGAAGGAGCTAAATTCTCTGAGATTAATTAAAGGGTTTCATTTTGCTCTTGATTTAAAAATAAATTTCAAGCATGCATCACTTGTTATTCTCTTGAAGAATTTGCATTACAGGGTTTTAAAAAATACCGGGAACGTTAAGCTTCACAAATTCTTCATACAATATAGCTGACAGCTCGTAAAAAGAAGGGTTGACCTATTGTTGCAACAGAATATTCTCCTACATACTTCTTTATACTTTTCCATTTGTGAAGGGTATTAATCTTAAAACTCATTTCCAATGTAAGATTGTGCATTTACATGAGTCTCCCATAAGATTGCTCCTGATTCGATCTATGCTCATTGATTTAATTTCTTTTACCTCTCAGAGTCAGTGGTGCTGAAGGGTTTATGGTAATTATAGTGTTGTGGGTTTCGATGGAACAGTTCCCTGGTACCTTAAGTGTGGGTTTCATTCCCTCTAAACTCGCTCAGCCCTGGAGGTAGTGCGGCAAATATCTCTGAGGCAGGGAGCTTGTGGGCCAGATCAGAATGCTGGCTGGTACACAGCTCGAAGGTAAGAAGAGGCTGGAGAGGGAATGGCCTGGGGCTACTGGCCAGATGGATTGCTGTTCTAAGGGGGCTGTTTTAAGGTGAATCACTTGGCAATTTTGTAAGTTGGCAGAAGGCACAGCCACCTGTGCTCAACGTGAAATGAGATACAGGCAACCTACTGGTCTGAAACACGCTGTTCACCCTTTGAGACATGGAACAGTGTTGCAAGAGGTGGTTTGCCTAATAGTGGGATATTGGGGAGGCAATCACAGTAAAAATGCCATGGGTCTTGGGTGAAACTGACTAGAGTTCCAAGCTGAGTACCTCCAGAATGATAGTTTCTAAAGGTATTCAACATCTCAAAACCAAGATGTCTCTCTAACTTAAGTTTACTTCCCTTCTCAAAACCAAAATGTTCATCTATAATAGTACTGTCCAAAAGAACGCAATTCAAGCTGAATATGTAATTTTAGTTTATCTAGTATCCAGATTTTTTAAAAAGCAAAATCATTGGGTAAAATTAATCTAGTAATATATTGTATTTAAACCCAAATGCATCCAAATCATGGTCATTCAGCCAGCAACCAATATAAAAAATTAAGAGATTATTTTACATTTCTTTTTAAAATCCCAATTCTCTGCAACTTATTGTATATGATGCACTCATGAGTCGTCTCCATTAAAACTAGCCACATTCCCAGGGCTCCCAGCCTCATATGGGGATGGTCACCCTATCAGATGGTGCCAATCTGGCTTATCGGTTAGTAGGATACTCCCATTCGGAGTGAAAGAAACCAGATTCAAATGGGCTTCAGCAAGACAAGAATATTTGTTTCAAGTATGGCTGGACCCAGAAACTCAAACGTTGCAGTCAGAATTCTTTATGTCTAAGCCCTGGTTGCTTTTGGGTGGCCCATCAGATGGTGGAGCAATGACCCTTGACAACTCCAAGTCTAGGTGGTCCTTAAGTTTGCGACCCCAAGGAATGAGAGATAGTCTTCCCTCCCAGTCCTAGCAAAAACAAATCAACTGGAAAAGGATGGGCTTAATGTGTGTCATGTGTCAGGGAATATGATGTCCAGAATAAGGGAAAGGGGATGGTGGACTGGGCAGATCCACCAACGATACATGCAGTGGGTGGGGTGATTTCCCAAAATGAGCACTGGTGGGCAGAAAAGTAATGCATACCCATTGCAAATGCAATGACACAATATGCTTGAAAGGCTATGGTAAGGATTGCTCAGGCCAAAACTTTGGGGTCATGCTTGCCACTTTTATTTCTTAAAATCTATGCATCTAATCTACCCCCTAGGAAATCCTGTTGGCTTTAAAATCTATCCAGAAATGTACTACTCCCTGCCATGGGGACCATCATGCCCATCATCTCTTGCCTGGATTGTGGCTTCCTCCTCTTACCTCTGCTTCCTGGTGCCTCTCCCTGCCTCTTGTAGATAGCCTCCCACCCCCCATGGCTTCCGTCTCACTGAGAACAAAAGCCAAAGTCCTTGCAGCTCTCCCCAAGATTCCATTCCCACACTTTGGTCTGTACCAGCTTTCTTACCTGGTCTCTTGTTACTTCTCGCCTCATCAATCCCATCCCATCCTATTCCATCAACTCCCACTGATCCAGACATGGTTATTCTTCAACCTCTCATTGCTCATGGGGTAAAACTCCAAAGGCTCACAGGTCTTCTGACCTGATTTCTGCTAAATTCCACATTCCTATCTCTCACCGAACTCTTCTTAAACACTAACCTAAAGACCAGGATTTCTTAATCGTGGTAGTGCTGACATTTATCAATGGATAATTCTATATTATGAGAGGCCATCCTGTGCATTGAAGAATGTTGAGCAACATCTCTGGTCTTCATCCACTAGATGCCAGTAAATTCCCTACCCAGCTGTGACAACCCAAACTCACTGCAGACATTTTCAAATGTCCCTTATGGGGAAAAATAAAAAATTTCCTTCCCCTCCCTTGAGAACAACCGCTCCAAATAAAATCAACATTTTGATTTCCCAAACACACAGCGTTCTTGTTTATTTTTAGGCCTTTGTGTGACCTTTCTTCCTTGCTTTATCCTCACATACCAAGTTAGTTTTGGTTGGTAATTTCTGCTCTCTCTTCATGTCTCAGCTTTGACAATACCTTTTATGAGAAGCTCTTCCTGACTTCTCCTCAGATAGTAGAGAGATGGTGAGATTGTCATAGTCCCATGGAGGAGATTCATCTTGGAGAGGGATGAAGTTAGGCTTGGAAGGACTCAGGGACTGATAGCATGTGAGGAATATGGAAGGAAAGGAAGATAGTATTGCTTGCTTAGCTGCGTTTCCCCAGAAGCAGACCAAAGGATTTATGTGAAAGTAGTTTATTTGGGAAGAAACACCAATTGTTGTGGTGGTAGGGTGGTAAAATGATACAGGGGAGAGGCAGCTGATATATCAAGCCTCTGAACACTATGTGCAACTTGAGCTTAATCCCACTATAGGAATGCTTGGAAGCAGTGTAGACATATACCATGGAGTATTCATCCCACCAAAGGGCAGAAGAACTGGGGTATTTATACTCTCATTAGTCATAGGTTTATGGGCTCTGCTTTTCCAGCTCTCTGGCTTGCTGAATAGATGGGGAGAGTTGTTGCAGTATCCAGACAAGGAGATTCTGGTGCTAGATATTATCAGCAGGATGCTACTACATTCTACCTCATATGGTGACTGCAAAGTTTGGAGTCTACGTAACTGGGAGACAGGCAGTACTATTTTCTAAATGGTGAGATTTATTGGGAGGAGAAGCTGGTTTATTTCTAAGAACAAACTATGTCCTTGAGAGAGAGACTGTATTTGAGATTCTGTTTGACAGTCTCCAGAAGGCACCTGGAAATGCGGAAACTAAGAGTGGAGACAGATTTGGGGTGAAGAATCTAGATATTGAGGTATCTTTGAAGGGATAGTGGTTAAGCCTTGAAGATGGGTGAGGGGGTCAGAGGAGCTGAGGTCTCGATGGGTGGGACAGCTACCGAGGAATCTGTATTTGGGATTAACTTTGTGCCTTCTGCTGGAGCCTGTGTGCAGCAACAGGGAGTGGTGAATGCAGCAAACATGCCGCCTGGGACTAAGCCACTGTGTTTCCAAATAGAGACTTTAACAAACACTCCACACTCAGAATGAATTTAAGGGGCTAAACCTTATCACTCACACACACAGAACAGGGAACCTTTCCCTGAGGCAATGCAGGAGAAAGTTTTAAACTTTTTTTTAACCCTGTTCTATAGAATTATCTTCAAAAGTGCTTTAGAGTGTGGGACCAGGGTGAGGAGGGACAGATGGGGTGAGTGATTTTGAATGCTACAGCTTTATCTTGCTGCATTATAAATATGTGTTGCCATTTAACGGAGGAAGCCATCAGGTTAATAAACAAATGATTGCCAAGTTTGTAATTGGCAAGGAAGAAGGTTATAATCTATAAGGAGCTTTGTCCTAACCAATTTATTCTCCAACAGAACTTCATTGCCTCTGTCGCCGAAAACTCCTGAGGAGTCTTAAGAGCTAAAAACTCAGATTGGCTATGCTTGTTTTCTCTGGTGGTTTCCTTTCTGGCTTCATCTCTCACTCAGATAAAGACACTTGGAAAACCCATTTCTTTAAAATGCAGTTGCTCACCTGGCCCAGTAATGCCTGGTTTGTTGTTTATGGGTGGTTTTTATCCTGAGAATTGGAAAGAAGTGAATTACGTGGCAGAATCCATTTTAAATCCTTGTCGGCTACACAAAATCGGGAAATAAAATGGTGTGTTTCATGAGACCATTAACCAAGGCTGTCTGGGTTTCTTAGGGTATGAAAGCCTTTAGAGATTAAGGTTGTGCCCACTATGGCAGCCCGTTCCTTGCTCTTCTCTCTCTGGCACAGCAGTTAATGCAGGGCTGCCAAGCAGTTGACCAGGTGTGCCGTGCCCAACTCGGTGGGGTGCCATTAACGATATTTCCATTAGCTCACCCTGCTCAATTGTACGTGGAAGGCCTAGCAAGAACAGGAGTTTTGGGAGTTGGATTGGCTTGAGACAAATTCTACAAAAAAATAGAGTGACCTTAGATAAGTTCCTTCATTTCTAAAATGAGAGGGGGTTATAATAATACCTTCCTTATAACATTGTTGTCAGAAGTGATTCAACAAGTTACTTGTCTTGGCACATGCTTTTCCTTTTCTGGATAGACTGCCCACTGCAAACCCATCTTTACTTTTCAAAACCACTCTCAGATACCACCTCTGAGTTACTTTCTGTGGCCACCCTTCCTGTTCCCTCTTCTTTGCTGTCTCTGATTATATGTTTGTAACTGGAAGTGACACTTTTGAATGGTGAAATTTTTTGGTCAAACTTTTCTGTTTTGTTTTATTGCACTTTCTATATTTTGCGGCTAATTATATTATCGCATGCCCATTTCTGCAACTAAAATCTGTTTGCTTGCTTACCTTCCTAGAAGTTACTTTTCTATCTTCTTGGAGTGGAAACCATCTCAGAATCTTCTGAGCAACTCCTGTCATTCGGACAGGACTAACACTTCCCTGGGACTCCAGATATCTGCCCATGACTCAGGATTGTCTAATCAGTGTTTTCCATCCCTCATCCCTTGATGATTGGTTCACCAGTGGGTATGTGACCCAAGTATATTCAGTGAGACCTGTCCTGGGAAGGGATTCTTTTTCCTGAGATTATGAAACTAAAAGATATAGGCCTAGAGTAACTGATCGCCATGTTGATGTTACATGGGTGTTATGAACTGAACAGTTGTGCCCTCCTCAAAAAACAAACAACAAAAAATGTTGAACTCCTAATCTCAATGTGATGGTATGAGGAGGTAGGACTTTGGGAAGTGATTAGATCTTGAGGATGGAGCTCTCATGATTGGGATTAGTGCCCTTATAAGAAGAAACAGAAGAGTTTGCTTTCTCTCTGTTCACTCTCCATCATGTGAAGACACAGTGAGAAGGCTGACATCTGCAAACCAGAAATAGAGCCCTTCCCAGACATCAAACTGCCAGTGCCTTAATCTTGGACACCCTAGCCTCCAGAACTATGAGAAATAAATGTGTATTGTTTGAGCTTCCTTGTCTATGGTATTCTGTTACAGAAGCCAAACAAAGAAAGTGAGGAAAGTCAGTCTGAACACAAATAAAAATGTTAAAAAGATATCCATTGCTGACATCACTTGAGTGTCAGTACTTGCATGTAATTGAGCCGGAAGCCTTGAAATTTTCAATTTTGTGATAAATCAAATCTCCTATTTCTGAGTATAAGCTAGTTTAAGATGTATTACTGAAATGTGTACCTTTCTATAGAGTCTATTCTACGACAGCATAAGAAATTTGAGAGCAGACTGGTGGATCTTCATGACACATTTTTATGCTTGTTATGTTAAATGCAAAAAATCCAAACTCAGAAGTTTAGAAGCAGAGATTTAACAACCAACAAGTGAGCATATTCAACCAGATGAATTAAGATAGCTTGTGAACCTGAGCTGCTGAAATCATTTTTTTAAACCCAGAAATACAGCAATTTTTACATGTCACATCTTGGATCGACTCTGTCAGCTCAGCAAGTGTCTTTACAGCTGACAAGTGATAAACCAGTTGAAAGTCCCAGTCACATTGTTTGGTTATTGATGATGCTGCTGGACCAGGGATGTGCTATTAGCATGTGCTTTGGGGGTGACAAGTCTCTATGTAACCTCAGCAAAACATATTGGATCCTTCTGGCATTCCCTTTATTCATCCAGAGGTGATTTTGTGGAATGACTTCTGCCCAGAGGGGGCCTGGAGTTGAAGGTGTGAGCAGGTGCACTTTTTTTTGAGTTGGAATGTCACTCCATTACCCAGGCTGGAGTACAGTGGCCCGCTCACGGCCACCCCAGCATCCACCTGCTGGGCTCCAATGATCCTTCTGCTGCAGCCTTCCAAGTAGCCAGAACTACAGGCTTGTGCTACCACTCCAGGCTAAATTTTTTTTTTTTTGAGTTGGAGTCTCACTCTGTCACCCAGACTAGAGTGCAGTGGCCACTCCCAGTCACCGCAGCCTCGACCTGCTGGGCTCCGGTGATCCTTCCACCTCAGCCTTCCAAGTAGCCGGAATTACAGGCTTGTGCTACCACTCCCGGCTGATTTTTTGATTTATTGTAGAGATGAGGTCTCGCTGCCCAGGCGGGTCTCGAACCCGCGGGCTCAGGCAATCCACTCACCTCAGCCTCCCAAAGGCACGGGATTACAGGCTGAGCCACTGAGCCCGGCTCAGGCTAAATTTTTATTTATTGTAGAGACAAGGTCTCGCCAAGTTGCCCAGGCTGGTCTCGAACCCATGGGCTCGGGCAATCCACTCGCTTCAGCCTCCCCAAGTTCTAGGATTACAAGCTGAGCCATTGAGCCCAGTCAACTCCTTTACCTTCTTTTAGAGCCAGTGTCTACTTCTCACCCAGATGATAGGTAATATCTATGGAGAACCACATTCATGATTTCTTGCAAGGATGTCTTCATCTTTTGCTTCCATTGTCTCATCAGTATGAAGTAACAATGATTACAGAAGTTAATATTTATTTATTGGTCCTTCTGGTGGCAGGTATGCTGGCACTATTCCAAGTGCTGGGGCTGTAGTAGTGAACAGAACTGACCTGTTAAAGTGTATGTTTTAGTAGGAGTGATAAATGATAAAGAAGTAAATCGATATGTGAACAAGATCATTACAGGTTTTGGTAAGTGATGTAAGGGAATCCACAGGGTGATGCAATAAGAAGTAATTGATGATGGTGATATGTGTTGTTGGTAGGAGTGGCCTATATTTGGAATATTGGTTCCAAAGTGAAGGCATCTCTGAGGAGTCAACATTTTGAGTGAAGACCTACAGGTGGAGGAGGAGTAAATCAAGGATAATTCAAGAAAGGGCATTCCAGGCAGGGATAACAGCAAGGGCCAAGGCTCTAAAATTGGAAATAACTTAGCATGGTTGAAGAGATAGCAGTGAGATCTGCCCAGCTGGAGGATAGCAGATAAGAAGAGATTTGTATGGGGTGAAGTTGAAGATACAGCAGTTGGGAGTCAGCTGGGATCCTAACAATGTTAGGAAACTTGAGCCTCATTCACGAGTGTGTTATCTTATTTAATCTTCACATAAGTGATGTGATATTTACTCCTGAAGGCTTGAGGGTGTTGGTAAAATTCACACCACAAGTGAGTAGCAGGATCATGATGTATTTGCTCTTTCCAGAATCCATCCCCTTTACCTTGACTTGATGACACCATGAAGTTAGTTTGTCTCTGAGCCCCCAGTGCATCCAGTAAGAGATGGGACGATGTCAATGTCTACTTAACATAAAGAATGATCGTGAGGGGAAAATGAGGTCATGAGGGTTGATGTTTTAACCCTGTGCCATGCATAGTCTGTGCACGATAAATAATGCAATGCTGCCTCTGCTGGCTTTCCAGTCTTTGTTTCATGAACTTTTGTAAAAGAAATTTAATTGTGGTAAACTACATGTGACGTAAAATGTACCATCTTAACCATTTGCAAGCATACAGTTCTGTGGTGTTAGATATATTTACACTGTTGTGTCACTTCAACCAATCTTCGGAACTTTTTCATCTTGCAAAACTAAAACTTTATATCCTTTAAGCAATAACTCCCCATTCTTTCCACCTCCCAGCCCCTGACAATCACTGTTCTGCTTTCTGTCTCTATGATTTTGCCTAATCTCATGAAAGTAGATTCACATAGTGTTTGTCTTTTGTGACTGTCTTATTTCATTTAGCATAATGTCCTCAAGGTTCATCTACATTATAGCATGAGTGAAAATTTCCTTCATTTTTAGGGCTGAATAATATTCCATTGTATTTATATATTGATGAATTTTTGGATTGCTTTCACTGTTTGGGTATTATGAATAATGCTGCTATAAGTGTGGTTGTACAAACATGGTTGCTTTTAATCCCTGTGGGTATATAACCAAAAATGAAATTGCTTGATCATCTGGTAGTTTTCTTTTTAAGTTTTTGAGAAACTGTTTTACTTTTTTCCAGAGACTGTACCATTTTTGCATTCCCACCAATAGTGCACAAGAGTTTCAATTTCTCCACAGCCTTGCCAATATTTGTCATTTTCTGGTTGTTTGTTTGTTTGTTGTGATAATAGCTATCAGAATGGATGTGAGAAGGTTGCCCTGGGTTATCCTAGCTATCTCCTTAGGAAGTATGTTATTTGTAGAGCAGCTGTAAATACGTCATTCTCTTCCATTCACTCCTTAATGAATGAGATGTATGCCATTGATAGAATCATTACCATTTAGGTAAACACAAGGTATTTTGCCCTGAAAAGTAGAGCCTTGTATTTTCAGTACCATAATTGTGTGATGTTGGTGAGAAGCCACAGATTTCTTTTTTTTTTAATAAACATATTTTTATTTTAAAATTGTGGGATACAGTTAAGGGTTAGGTATACAAATATGCATCGTTCAAGCACCCTTGTTGATAAGGGGTGTACCCCCCATCCCCAGAGAGATATTGACTACCATTAATCCCACCACCCTTGCCCTCCCTGTCCCCCCCCATAGATCCATAGATTCCTACCACTGTCGGTCCATTTCTTATAGTATTACTATAGAAGTTCAAGATCCACTTATGAGTGAGAACATGTGATACTCAGATCAAGCAGTGTGGCGATTCCTAAAAGCTCTAAATATCAACCTCCCATATGACCCCGCAATCTCCCTGCTGGGAATATACCCTGAAGAACTCAAATCACTCTATAAAAAAAGATACCTGCACATGTATGTTTATCACAGATTTCTTTAGAATAATCAAGAGGTCTTCAAGTTTCTGTCTTGTGTACTTGAAACTATCTAATTGGTACCCATTTAAAGATGACTGAAATACTGTATCTCTCCTACATTTGCACAACTCATAATTAAGTGATTTGTAGGAGCAGTCTGAATTAAGGGCTCCGTTCATCAATACTGCATGAATTATGTAGGCATATCTTCATTTTTACATTATTTATCTCAGTGGCCAGATGGGTACGTTGGCTGCAATATTCATCAGTAGGAAATCCAAATGTAGCTTTGGCACGTTGACATCTGCGCCTGGTCTGGCCACCCGTGGGGTAGAGTGAATATTTGTGGTTGGGGATGAGGGGGTCCTTTGCTTCTAGGCAATTCAGAAATGTTGCATGTTCTGGTGTTTGACACTTTATTAGTCACCCCCTAAGTACCTCCAATCAGAGTTAAGTGGAAAGTATCTGAGCAATGCTAGGGCTTTGGGGAGGGGATAGGCAGTGTCCTCTGAGTAGTGATGTTGACACTGGTGTTTTCACAACCCTTTTGTCTTGGTCATTAATGCTAATGTAAAACTCATGATAATAGCAGTAGCTAATATTTAGGAAGGCAGGATAACAGTGGATAAAAGGATGGGCATGGGATTTAAGTTGTGGCTCCCCTCACTAATACTGTGTGGCTTTGGGCAAGCAGTTTCCTCATACTTCTCACCCGGACAATGATATTATATGGGTATCTACTGTGTCAGAGTAGTTGAGACAATTAATTGAGCATATGTAGGTTAGATGAGGGAGGACCCCCCAAAACAGAATTTATTTATTAAAAAATTGCTTATTTGTTCTTACATGTTTAAACTTCAGTCACATTCAAAGTACCCTCCATTTGATGCAATACACCAATTGAGACACCTTTTCCACTGCTCCAAACAGTTTTTGAACTTGTCTATTTTGATGCCTTTTAGTATTTCTGCCATTATTTTGTTTCACCTCTTCCACATTGGCAAAACATTTCTTTTTGAGGACTTTTTTCATTCAGGTAAATAAACAAACAAAAAGTCACTCGGGACAAGATCAGGGGAATAGGGAGGGTGAGGCATAGGGGTCATACTGTTTTTGGTCAAAAACTGCTGAACACTCAGCACAGTGTGAGCAGGTGCTCTCATAAATCACCCATCATGAAATGGGCAAACAAAAGAAAATAATTTACTGAAGCTGAATGCAGCCTCTCACAACTGGGCTGGCAGGTACACTGATGTCAATGGGTTCCTAGAACCCTGACCTAGTGAGGGAAGCCAGTATTATGTAGGGCCTGCCCTCCAAAAATTAATTCTGGGTATTTTTGGGTCCCCTTCATTAAATGGAGTATACCATGCAACTGTGGATTACAAAGATAATGATTTAGAGGAATCTTTGTGGCATGATCTCAAATATATGTCGTATTATTAGTGAGCAAACACAGGAGAAAATGTTTTTTGGTTTTTTTTTAATTGTGAAATTGTGGGGTACAGTTAAGGGTTAGGTGTACAATTGCGTTTCATTCAGGCACCCTGTTGATATGAGTTGTTTCCCCGTTCCCAGACAGATATTTGCTACTGTTAATCCCACCTCCCTCCCCCCACCATAGTTTCCCAGTACGGTCAGTCATTTTCGTACAGTATTGCATTGGATGTTTAAGGTCCATTATATGAGTGAGAACATGTGATACTCGGATCTTTGTTTCTGTGAGAGGTCACTCAGTATTATAGATTCTAGTTCCATCCAGGTTGCTGCAAAATTCATGATTTTGTTCTTTTTTATGGCTGCGTAGTATTCCATTGTGTATATGTACCACATTTTTTTAATCCAGTCTTCTTTTGACGGGCAGCATGGCTGTTTCCAGGTTCTTGCTATTGTGAACAATGCTGCGATAAACATACGTGTGCAGGTATCTTTTTTATAGAGTGATTTGTGTTCTTCAGGATATATTCCCAGTAGGGGGATTGCGGGGTCATATGGGAGGTTGGTATTTAGAGC
>NW_007252299.1:0-171900 GCF_000164805.1 Carlito syrichta | reverse complement strand
GATGATTAGTGAGGTTGAACATTTCTTCATGTGTTTGTTGGCTGCTCGGATGTCTTCCTTTGTGAAGTGTCTGTTCATATCTTTTGCCCATTTTATAATGCGGTTGTTTGTTTTTTTCTTTTCAACACGCTTGAGTTCCTTGTACTCCAGGATGTTAAGCCTTTGTCGGACCTGGAGTTGGCAAATACTTTTTCCCAGTCTGTAGGCTGTCTCCCTGCTCTCTTGATGGTTTCTTTGGCTTTGCAGAAGCTTGTCAGTTTAATAAGGTCCCACTTGTCTATTTTCTCTCTTATGAGCTGTGGGTTTTGGGTTTTGCTCAGGAATTGGATGCCAGTTCCGATTTCCATGAGGGTTTTTCCTTCATTTTCTAAGGTTCTTATGGTTTGAGGTTTTATATTTAGGTCTCTGATCCATTTGGAATTTACCTTTGTGCATGGGGATAGAAAGGGCTCCTGTTTCAATCTTCTGCATGTGGTCAGCCAGTTTTCCCAACACCATTTACTGAATAGGTTCTCCTCTCCCCAGGATGGTGGTGGAGGCCTTGTCGAAGATGAGTTGGTTGAGAAATTGAGGTTTTGCTTCTGGGATCTCAATTCTATTCCACTGATCTATATGCCTGTTCCTATACCAATACCAAGCTGTTTTGATGATTGTAGCCTTATAGTAAAGTTTGAAGTCTGGTAGTGTGATACCACCTGCTTTGTTTTTTTTGCTGAGGATTGTTCTGGCTATTCTGGGACATTTGTGTTTCCATATGAATTCCTGCATTGTTTTTTCTAGGTCTGAGAAGAATGTTGCTGGTAATTTGATGGGTATTGCATTGAATTTGTAGATTGCCTTAGGTAAGATGGACATCTTCACAATGTTGATTCTTCCGATCCATGAGCATGGGATATTTTTCCATTTGTTTGTACCAACTTTGATTTCTTTGAGCAGTGTTTTGTAGTTTTCCTTGTAAAGGTCTTTCACGTCTCTGGTTAGGAAGATGCCAAGGTATTTCAATTTTTTTGTGGCTGTTGTGAATGGAATTGTGTTTTTTATTTGGGTTTCTGTTTGTTTATTTTTGGTGTAGAGAAATGCGATTGTCTTTTGTACATTTATTTTGTATCCTGAGACTTTGCCAAAGGTCTTTATCAGTGTAAGGAGGTTTTTGACAGATTCTCTTGGGTTGGGAGAAAATGTTATATGTAATAGGTTCCTATTTGAGTAGAAAAATAATATAATTATATATTGTATTTGTTTGTATAAGCATAACATTTCTGGAAGGTTCTATGCACAAAACTGTCACTGGTTTCCTCTGGGAAAGTGGATGGTGGTAGAGGGATGTCTTGAATACTATTTTATATTGTGATCTTTATTTTTCATTTTATTGTGTGCATATATTAGTTTTTGCAAAGCAAGAAGTTCTTTTTCAAGACAAAGAATGATATATAGAAAGCCGTATCAGTCCCACGTGAATATTTTTTTTTCAATTAATTTTATAGGGGTCATTTTAATACCTAGTAGTGAGGCTCACCTAGACTTCTGGACTTCGCAACTATGTTCTTTAGATCTATTTTCTTTAGATTTTAGCTTTATGAGCCGAGGTGTCTTAATTACATCCTCACCAGTGTTTCTAACTCCATATCCTGGGTCAAGCACAGGGCACTCACCTGGTCATGATCCATCAAGATAATGGGAAGCTAGAGAGGCACTACCTGAGGGCAGCCAGGATATCCACTTAGTGATGTAAGAAAAGTGGGTATTTGTCTCTGAGATGATCAGGATATCTATGTTCTCCCTCACATATGTATGTGTTGAAATCATCTTCCCTGCTGGTTTTAGGAAATGGTAAGGTCATGGCAGCAGAGCCTTCATCGATGGGATTAGGGTCCTTATGAAAGAGATCCCAGAGACACCTTCCCAATCTCCGTGCCGTGTAAGGATATGGTGAGAAGGCGCCATGCATTAACCAATAAGCAGGTTCTCACCAGACATTGAATCTGCCAGCACCTTGATCTTGGACTTCCCAGCCTCTAGAACCATAAGGAAATAAATTTCTCTTGTTATAAGCCACCCAGTTTATGGCATTTTGTTATAGCAGCCTGAATGGACTAAGACAGCCATAAAGTCAACATTTAAGAGTTCAGATTGGTCATCAGTTCTTCTAAAACTCTATAGTCAGGGCATATTAGCCTCTGTTGTTGTTTTCTCTATAAACAAACCAAAAATATTGAAAATTCCATTGTGTTAAGCCATTTTCTGGGGTTATGTGTTCTCTTCAAGCATCAGGTTGAAAAACACTGCCTTTTTCCAGCTGTGTTCCTCATTTGATTATGTCAGAGATGATACTTGGTAATTCAGTTTGATATTGTTCCCTGTATTCAGTGATAAACACTTGAGGAAAACTAGGAAATCTATTTTTTATAGTAAATAATAACACTGGTCTTTCATTATCCTTTCAGAATTGCAAATCAACCTTGCTCTCTCAGCAAAGAGAGAGGAACTAAGATTTGTTCAGTGTTGACTCCTACATAATTATGCTATTCAGTGTTAAATATGAGAGAATTTTGTTGTACAGAGCCAGGAGGGGGCAGTAAATTTCCTTTTTTACTGTTATTAAAAATGGATCCCGTGTTTCCTGCATAGCAAGAACTCACCCGTTTTCTCTGGAAAACCAACAATTCTTTTCTCTCTTGTCAGGAAGTTTTTGAGTTTCATTTTTACTCTGGTTTTATGTAATACTCTCATTAGGTCTTAAATAGTCTACTTGCAAATAGACAAAAAACAAATTTTGCATTTGCAAAAAGAAGGTCTATTTTTTTTCACTTTGTAAAGGAGATGAAATCATGACTTGTCTTCAGGTCTGGGTTCTTAAGTGGGTGAAGGTAGGACAGTCGCCAAATACACTGAAATCAAAGTACAACGCTTGGGTGCATCCAGGCCTTGTGAGAAATAAGAGCAGGGAAGAATACTGTGCTGTACACAGCCACTTCCCTGGTAATATTCCACCACTTCAACAAACGCCCTGATTTCAAACAGGTGTGCATGCCCAGAGAACAAGCATGCTGATGAGTGTCTGGTCTGGACCCCTCAGCTTGCCTGAGTGCTTTCTTCAGCTGCTGCTTCTTCCTAAAACTCATATCTTTGAATACCATTTGCTTATATAATTGCTATGTTCCCTACCAGGGTACCTAATATATCTGGCTAGTTTTAAGAAACATCAAGTTCTCTCTGTGGGATGATTTGGGGGTGGCTTGGGAATTATTATTGGCTGTGCTATAAATGACTGGGAAGGGAAATAAAGGACACTTTCGGGAAACAATTAACACCTCCTAATGGCACAGCCTGTTTGCTACCCAGAGACTGGGAAGCAATGCAGACCCAGACAAATAACTACATACAATGAAAACTTGTCACGACTTCCAGGTTTGTGGACTGAAACAAACAAACAAAATATATATTACATGTAGATACACACACGTGTGTGTGTGTGTGTGTGTGTCTGTGTATGTATCTACCTTCACAAGTCACAATTCCACAGAAGGAAGAGGTTAGATTCACTTTCCTGGAATTCCACCGATCCCAACTGGCAGATTAGACATTCCTGGGCACTTCTAAAGGGTATCAGAAAACCTAAAAGATAGTTTTTGAGGATTCAAGTTCTCATTAGTCTTCATTTTACAGTTGTTGCTGTTGTTGGTTTGTTAGTTTTTCTTGCTTCCACCTACACCAGATGAAGCACAAGGCAAAAACCAGATTATGTACAAATTGTACACTGATTTAGTCCTGACCCAGGGCTTTAATGAGGGGAGCGGAAACAGTACGCATGGGTCTTGGGGGAGATGCTTCTGCTGTCGCACCAAGTTTCGGTATGAATCTGGAATCGGGATATTCTACCTACTCCTTGCATAAGGTGGGCATGGGGGAGTGTCTGCCTACACACATTCCTGGTACCCTGGTCAAGTTGAGTGACATGCTGGGACCCCTCCCTGAAGCACTTTCTGGAGTTCAGTAGACCCCATCTCATTTGTGTTTGGACAGGCATTCAGGATCCTGAATGTTTTCCAGGCATTTTACTCTGTTTCTCTGCTCCTCCTCCCCTGGCATGTTGGTGGGATTCTACTTACAGTACGGTATTTACGTGACTCTGTTTTGAAATCATACTCTCTGTTTTGGAATCCCAGCTCCACCACTTATGCATTTAGAGATGAAGGGAGGAAATTTCTTTTGATCTCTTTAACTTCCTCATCTGTAAAAAATGAAGAAATCATAATAGTTCTACCTGCACAGGTTTGTTTTGAGACTTAAGTGGCATAATGTAGTCAGGATTTTAGCAGAGAGCCAGTCGCAGAGTGAACACCAATAAATGTCTAATATTTTATCATTACTTTTGACTGTTGTTCTCATAGCCTTTCATTAGGCTTTTTGGAAAATTACTTCAAGCAGTGCCTCTGCTCACAGTCATCGTATCACCTTAAGTGAAGCTTCTGCAAGACTGCTATGGTATAATGTTTATGCCTTTAAGCAATTTTCAGCTTGGGGAAATACAAGTTCGCAGTTTACTTATCAAATCGTGAAACACATCACTTGAGCAAATTTCTCTCTTGCGTAAATAGTTAAAACCCAATGTCTTGTCCTTTGTTTCTTCTCATAGAAGAGGCCATTCCTTGAGCCCAACTTATATTGAATGTTTCATAGCCTTGAAAATTGTTCCTCTCGATGAAATAATCCCCTTTATTACATAATAGAAAGGATAGACAAAGTTGTTAATTCTTGATGCATCTAAAGTGGTGACATGCAGCAAACAGCTCATTATTCCCCACACAAAGCACAATTACTCAAAATAGGGAAACATAGCTTTCAGATGCTGCCTTATATCTGCACTTCTCCCATGCTGCCTAACGTTGGATATTGATTCTGAATAATTCAAATAGCAATAAAATTGGGTTTTCATGACAGTCAATCAGAGACATTTTATATTTAATGCTCAGTAAAAGAAACACAGTGTCTTCTTCTTACCTTCTGAATTTCAAAGCCATTAAGGTAATTGTAGGTCATTAAGCTAAATTTATCTGCATAATTGGGTTAGTTAATCTAATTCACATACCAATTTAAACGATAGAGAAAAGAGTTGGTGAACTTTTTGTCAATTTTATATATATATATATATAATACACACATATATATATAACTATTTATATATGTACATAGGCATACAAACATATATACAGGTATGTGTATGTATACACACACACACATGCACGCACACACTTCATCAAAGTAGTGATACTTTACCAGCTTTCATTTTGTTTAACACAATCAACAAATCATAATGGTATAACTTTAAATAATCTACTGGGTCCTGATTGTCAGCTATTCCCAGTGGCCTCAGATGTGAGTAGCTTCTGTTGAAATGGAAATACTGAACTAAGGCATTTAGTTTTTTATATGATTTTGCTGACATTTTCTTTTTGGTTTCTGGTTCTGAGACATCTTTGCAAAATAGACTTATCTGGGAGATAAATGCATACATAAATATACATACACACGTATGGGATCACATATATAATTGGGGTCACCAGGCTCCAGAGATTCTGATTTAATTGCTTTGAAATTGGGGTCTGAGGATTGGGGTTTTATAAAGCTCCCCAATTGATTCTAATGTACAGTGCAGAGTGAGAATCTAATTCACTCACGCATTCATTTATTCAGAAATTTCTTATCCAGTACCTGCTACTTTCTTCAATCTTCTAGGTGTTCTAGTGGCTAAGAATAGATGGGCAAGGTAGTCTTCCAGGAATCTTCAAAGTAATTCAGCAAAAAGTTTTAAAATATCAATTTAGACCACAGAAACCATTAAAATTCTTATATGCAGCCTTCTGGAACGAATAATTCTTCTACCTCTAGGAGTATTATCAAAACCATAGAGGGGAGTGGATTTCTATATGTTTTTTGGCTATCTGCATAATATAAATTGCCTCATTCTATTATAATTTAAGATGTGTAAACTTTAATATATGATCTCAGATTTGCTTGTTGAAAGGTAGGATAATATGTTAAAGCAGAATTTAGTCTTACTTGGGCATTGAGTTTAAGCTATGTTCTGTGTTAGCTTAGGAAAAGGTTGTTTCTGGCTCAGAAGAGGCAGTGATACTTCTCATGGTAAGTGCTGGAGTATGTAGGACAAATGGGATTTGGAAGAAAGCTGTTTATAAAGTAGAATAACTGATGATAGATCTTTATAAAACTTACACAGGATGCCTGACTCCAAGACGAGGGAAAGGCTTATCAAAAATTCAGATCCCAATGTTGACAAATGACTCTACTTGTTGAGCATTTTCCTCTAGGAAATAATTTGGAGAGCTTGGAAATAATCATCTTGCTACTCTTTAGACTTCACTGAGTTGTCTGTTAAAAAAATGTTTCTCCACCTCTGCAGTTCCTACTTCCTTTGATTTAAATATTTGCTTCCCTAAAAGATGTCTAAAATAATTATAGCCTTGTGCATCTCGAGAGAAGGCATGGGAAGAAAGCCTGAAAAAACGTAAATTGCTTACATAGGGAGATGGTAGAATTGTTCACCATGTGAAAAATCCTAGGAATGGGAGTAGCAATGGATAATGAGAACTCCTTGGATCTCTCCTGTGTTCACTTTACAACATGATATGCATGACATAGGAAGTGGTAAGCAAGTGAAATCTCTACATCCATCTATCAATAAGCCTATCTATCTGTCTAGCTACTGATCTACAGTCTTGAATATGTTGGGAGTTGGATTCAGGGGAAGTAGTAATGTCCTTGGTTAACGAGGAAACATAATTTTGTGGCAAATCTTCAATTACGAGTTAGTGATTGTTCAATCATAGTTTCAGAGTCATGTTTAGGAAAAACAAGACCAAATTGATTATTTAGTGAATTATGAATTCTGGAATTGGAAAATCACTTAAATGCTTTTTATTAGAACCTTCCCATACTAGACTGAAAAACAGAGCCACAACTGAACTCTTCTAAAGATGCCCAGACCCCACCCTGCCTTCTTGAGTCAGAATTCTCAAGTTAGAGGTCTTCAACTTTCTCTTTGGCAGGCTTCCCAATGAACTCCATAATGATCCAAGAACCAGCTTTTAAGAACTACCAGTCTGGTTGGAATCATGTCTGTTACAGATCGGGAAAGAGAAATTATGTCTTGCCATTCAGATTAGAAGCCAGACTAGATTCTTTATCAAAAATATCCTTCTTGTTTTTAAAAAAAAAACTGGTTATGTTCTTTTCTTGGAAAGCCTGAATTAAAAGATGAATACTGAGAGATTGTTAAGGAAGGCTAGAATTACTAAAGGGGGTGAATGTACAAGGAAGAGGCAAATGCTAGATTCTAGAGGAACTAGATTAAAACCCTCATGTCTAATGGGAGATGGTAGGAAGGGTCAGGAAATGGAGTTCAGCATAACTTTTAAAATAGAGTATGAAACTATTGCCACAAACTTAGGCAGATGCTAATGATTCATCATGTGGCTCATTGATGTTTAGTGCATGACTCTACTTTAGAAACAGGATCAATGACCCCAAATCTCATCTGTGGCTGAACATTACCACCCCTGTCCCCATTGTCTTCTGGGCTTTCCATCGTTCTTTATTTAGTCTTTTGGCATCTTTCTTCCATCATTCTGTGCTCTTGAAGATATCTAACTGAAACTGACTGTATCTCTATGCCTAAGAGCATTTTTCAGGATTAAGGGAAGTTGCTTTGCACATGCACATAGGAGACCAGAATTGTGGGAAAATTAGCACTCCAAGGAGCAGCCCTCAGCCAATAATTCTTGGGATCTGGGGTGTATGTATCCCAGTTCCCTTACCCCTAGGGTAGGATAATGCTGAGGTGTGTGTTTTGCACATTTCCCCACATGATTAAGCCCAGGGTGTAGCTGGCTTGTTAGTGCACCCTTTAAGTTGCCTTTTCTTCCCTGTGCCAATTTCTCCCTCTCCAGCTGGTGTTCCCTATACTCCTAAATAAGCAACTTGTTCTCAAATCCTTGGCTCATTGTCTTTTTCTAGATGGGGAATACAAATGAATAAAATATCTTGTGTGTTCTTGTGTTTTCTTGCACAACCAGTTAAAATCTGACATCTAGGTGTAATGTATGAGATTAGTCAAGCCTACTAAAAACAAGTTTGAATCAGAAGGGTTTTTTTTTAAAGGATCCAGGTAAATTCAGGGAATTGGGTTGAAAGAACTTAAGCTAAGGCTTGAAGTCTACCCCTCCTCTCTCCTTCCTTCCATTTCTCTTTCACTCTGTCCTTTGCTTCAGACACTCTTGCATGGTCTCTGGTTTCTTCCCTCTACACGTTTGAGCCCTTCTTCTCTCTGAACACTGGCTTCCCCTGCTTACTCGTAGTTTCTGCTTCTCTACAACATCAGCTGGCATGTAACTGGATTATACTGGTGCCAAATTTGGCCAAGAATCCACAATGACATTCCAGGTCCAGCATTCACTGTCTCTGAGCCCCAAGGCCCCAACTCAAATACCTGAGAGATGAGTCTCTGCCTGACTCAGCATTCTTCCCTAGGACTGAACTGCACAGAGGTAGGTGACTCCTGACCTGTCACTTGTACCACACCCGCCCTGAGGAAGTGATTGAGGAGAATGAGGTCACCTGGTTCATTGAGTGTCTCTTCCAGAAGGGAAGAACCTAGAAGAGAGATTTGGTATAATAGGCAATTTCCTTTCATCCTGAATAGACAGATTTTCTACCGTGATTAGTGCATAGTGGGTCTTCAAGGCAGGAACCCTCTGTGTTAGAAGGACAATGACATTGTAGGGAAGAGCAAGGTGAATACTTAGCATTTATATGGAATGTTGACATCCTCTGTTGCTTAAAGAACATAAACCAGATGTATAACACAGAAGCACAAGCACATTCTGTCAGTGCTGCCATACATACTGCAGACCTGTATTTCAAAAGAGTAAATAATGAGGTGGATTTTTCTATTTATGTTTTTGTGTTACTTTGGACAATAATGGCTTAATTTTTCCAAAACAAAATTTTTATGTTAAAATTTGTTGATTCATGTATTATGTTTCTTGACAAATGATGAACATACTAATTTCTGAATAAAGTAAAACTACTTTTATACATTTTCCCCCAAAAGAGATCACAACTTATTTGTTTGAATTTTTAAAAAAGTATTTGGTGCATAGTGTTTTTCAAATTAACTTATTAAGAGATGTCAGCATCTAGCAGTCCCTTCTACATGAATGATTGCAAAAATTTTAAAAAAACCCCAAATACATAAATAGAAGCAACATTAAAACATATGCAAATATCAAAATGTAAATAATAGGCAAAAACAATCCATTATATGTTATTAGAAAGTACTTTTGTTATTACATTACATATTATTAGAAAGTGCTTTTTAACTGTGTATTTGTTGGCAAATGCTAGAGCCCTGACAAACTCTCAATTTTGAAATTTGGTCTCCAATGTGATAAAAACAGAAATATGACTTAGTCATGTCCATAATACTTCCATTCTTTCATAATCCAGGAGGGATGCAGTTGTTTGATTCACATGCATCACAGTGAAGTCAATGTCAACTGAACCTACTCAGTTCTACAGTCTTCCTGAAAATTAAATTATAAAAAGGTTTCATTGTGGGTTTTATAAGGGCAAAGGAGAATTTGCTAGATCAAGCTCGTCAATATTTTTGTAATGAACCATTTAATAATTAATACATGGCAAATATAAATAATGATTGTAGCCTGAAGTGGTGAAAAATCTGAGATCTTAAATCTGAAAAAACTGAATTCTATTCCCATCTCTGCTACTTGCTGCTGAACAGAAGAATAGGCACTCACTCCAGAGCTGATGTTTAGCCAGGACTCATGGTTCTGATTGTTGGCAACCATGCTATACAAGGTTAAATAGTCTAAATAGCATCCTTCTCTATCTCCAAGGATTTCCATGAAGACAAAGTTTGTGGGATGTCATGCTCAGTCCCTGACACATCACTGTTGTTCACCATGTGCTTTATGTTTCTTGTTGTGGTCGTTTTATAGAGAACTTCTACACTGTCTTCTTGAACATGAAGCTCCAATCTTATTACCAGAATCGCACAAGCTTCTGCTAGAATTACAGAGTTCAACAGCTTTATTTTGACATTTTTTGTGCTTTTGATCCCAGTCACATCTTTGCAGCTCAGCAATTGTGTGAAGTCTAACCCCTCTGTTCAACTCCCATTGAATGTCTATAAATGTCCTTTGCTAAGTACTGTGCATGAGAGGGTTTGTACAGATGTATTTGCTTTGTTCAGGAGGAAGAAAGAATATCCTCTGGGATGAGTTTTGAATTCACAAGATTGTAAATTATTGATCATAGTAGCTCTAATTTACTGAACACTGATGATTATGTAGCCATTTCCTTTACGTGGATTATCTCACTTAATCCTCATGATAAAGGTCTTGATGCCCCCTCATTACAGGTGAGGACCTGGATACAGGAAGTCAGGTCACTTACACAAATTCTCCCAAAGTGTAAGTGGCCCATCTAGGAGTTCAGGTCATGTCTTTCAGAAGATTGCATTCTTAACCACTCTCCTAAACTGTCTGGGACCATGTCTGCATTACTCAGATGTTCTTTCATTTTCGATAGCTTCTCCTCTCTCTCCACAGATGTCTTTCTTACAAGGGAGGGCTTTGCATGTGGTACTAAACTTCAAGTCCTCTTTCCTTCTTTCTCTCCCTTTCTTTACCCCTATTCAACCGAGATAACGACAAGTTATACTTACAATGTGTGGAAAATATTTCTTATAAAGTCCAGGTACATAAAATAAAAGAGGTGTACCCTTGAAAAGATGAGTTGTTTTTCATTAGTTTTTGATGTCTGGAAAATATTGTTAGATGTGTTTTGGAAATAAAATTGGTGGTTTATTGAGAGATGATAAGGTTTAATGGAAAGGGTATAGGCTTGGGACTTAAGAACACCTGGCTTCTACTCAATTCAACCCCTCATGAATGGGGTTGTTTAAAATTCTAAACTTGGCTTTATTCAGTGTTGTCAGGGAAATTGCACCTACTATGTAAGACCTTTTTTTTTAAGGATAGGAAAGTTGTAGACAGATAAAGAGCCCTTAATGCAGTGCCTGTCGGGGAATAAGACTTCAGAAAATAGACATTCTTCAAGACTTTTGAGTGGCAGGCATTGTATGCCATTGAACCATTTTTTCCCCAAATGGGGTTGCATTTGCTCCAGAAGTGAATTTTCATTATGAGAAACCCCCATGCAGGAGTCTACCATAATGACCCTGTGTGGCATGACAAGAAGATCAGGGGTGGTGATCTGGGGTTCCTCTTCCACTGTGGTGATCACAGCTATGAGGAAATGAATTCTGGAACTGGAAAATTAGTTACATAATTCACAGGCCCTCCTTCTGAGACCACTTGGAATAAGCAGATGGTTGAAGAATGAGGTGTTTTTTAATTAATTTTTTTCTGCTTTTGCATTAATTTTTCAAGTTAATTGAGTTTGTTTCTCTAGTTGTGCTACTTAGGTAGATTAACTTGGGATGGATTATCTTCTTCCTTTAAAAGACTTGGGGAAAGCAGAGTATGGTTATCCAACCATTTTATCACCTATTCAAGATTGCACAAATTCTATTCTGCTTCAAATTATTTTAGCCATGAACTAGTGCATAAGCAAATACAATTCACTTCCATGTTGTTAATGTGGAAAATCCATTTAGAAGGAGAGGTGGTGACTTATATTAGGTCACTGTTTAGACCAAGTGTGGAACATTATATTCATACATATGGATTCCAGATGTGGATATTCTAGAATGGTGGCAAGCGGGGCAACATATTCTGAGCTCAAGTATAGAGCTAGGAGTGGGAGGAATGCCATGACTGATTAGTGATATCTGCTTCAGTGAGGCATTGGTAAGGAGAAGCCTATGTTCCCTGTATTTGCCACTTATTCTTCAGCTAAAGACTGTTTGAAAAGGGGAGACTCATTGAGACAGGATTCTCAGATATTCTAGTGACTGCTGAAGAATTAGTAGTGAAGAAGACTGGTAGTCCTGGCTTTCATGAGTTTACAATAGAAGAAACAACAGAGGCAAATCTGTAAAGAATATTAGCAATAATTAGGGATATTTATTGAGGCCAAGCAGAGAATAAGGCAATCTAATTTGAATAGATAACGGGTTATAATATTTTTGCATCTCCCCATTTTTCTTCCTGTAAGAGTGCTGCATATGCATGTTTATTGCAGCATTAGTCATAATAGCCAAAACATGGAACCAACCATGCAGCCCATTGAAAGAGAACCGTATAAAAATATGTGGTGCATATACACAATGGAATATTATGCAATCAAAAAGAAGGACAAAATTATGAGCTTCACAGCAACTTGAATGGACTTAGTGTCTATAATACTGAGCGATTTATTGCAGAAACAAAGAACTGAGTATCACATGTTCTCATTCATAAGCGAACTTTGAACAATTATCATAATTGATAATTATCATACTGAAAGGGAATGGCAGTAGTGAGAAACTACTGGAGGTGGGGGCCACACCTCATCAGTAAAGGTACCTGCATAATGAACATTTGCATACCTAACCCTGAGTTGTACCCAACATCTTTAAAATTAAAAAAGGGAGAGTCTAATTGCTATAGCCCCTTCCCTTGGTTATTTTTAAAATTATTATTATGTCATTTGAGAAGTATAAAAGCTATTGATATTGATCTATTGTCTAAATTACTAGATAAAGACTAGAAGAAATCTTGGACATGCATGTAAGCGGCATAACAGTATCAGAATTGAATTTAATATCTGAAAGTTAAAAGAATACCTATGTTACTCCTTGTCCAGCTCAGCTGGCTGGAAAGGCTGCTGCCAGTTGCCTGTCAACATTCTGAAAGTCATTCCTGGCAAACTTCCATTTTAAATCTGAACAGTTTCTAGGATGTATTGCCTCACCTGAGCCTCATTTGATGTGAGGGCTTAGTAAAGAAATATAATTAGGAAGAGTGAAGAAAGTCAACTGGGTTCAATATCTGCTGGTTTCTCTCCTTAGTATGTCCGAGAGCCTTAGGTTGGTTGTGTGTCTGTGTATACAAATTATTACAGAATTCAAACAATAATCCATTTATTCATAAGAAGATAAATTCTTATATCAATATTGTTTGTATTTTAGTGAGTTAACCCCGTCCCCCCCTTTTTAACAACATTGTAGATTTTTCCTAAACAAAGTACACTGTCTTTTTTTTAGAGATGGGAGAAGTCATGAATCCTAAGCTTTATTTTAAAATATTTGTTAAGTAAGATAATGAATGAACATCCCTTAGCACAATGCCTGGCCCAGAGAAAAGTATTAAATTCATTCTAACTATTGCTACTGTGTTTAATAATGTATTTCCACAATGAAAAACCAAATCACAAATGACGTTTTTCTCTTTTTCAATGATTCTAAGCAGATTGGTCAACCATATAATGGACAAAACACATGAAACAATGGTTTGCATAGCACTGTACATTGAACAGTGATGGACAATGATTCTTGATAGGAACAAGTGAGGTGAGCCCTATGATTGCCCCAGCTTATGGCCTTAAGAATTTCCATGTGGAGAGAAGGGGAACTCAGGTGAAGCCTGGTGTACTTCTTGAATGAAGAAGCAGAACTGAGAGTCCAAGGATGAAGGCACCTATCATTCTCAGGACAGAGTAGCAGAGAGGAGAGCAAGAACCCAAGAAAGTATTTAGGAATCTTGAATGTGTGTATACCAAATAAAAGAACTGTAAAATCTGTGAAGAAAAAAACTTATAGAACTGAAAAAACAAATATGCAAACCCACAATTATAATAGCAAGTTTAAACATCCATCTCTCAACAATCAATAGAGCAGTTAGAAAGGATATCAGCAAGATTAAAGAACTCATCAGCACCATCAACCAACAAGACATACTCAATATTTGTAGAAGTCATCACCCTGGAACAACAGGATACACATTCTTTTCAGGAGCTCATGGGACATATACCTTGATAGACCATGTCCTTGTCTGTAAAACAAACCTCAGCAGATGTAAAGACATTGAAATCTTGAAGTTTGTTCTCTGACACAAGGGAATCAAACTAGAAATAAATAATATAAAGATAACAGGAATATCTCCAAACACTTGGAAACTCAATAACAAATTTCTAGTTAATTCATGAATTGAAGATGAAATTCAAGATAAATTTAAAAAATACATTGAAAGTAATGAAAATCAACATACTACATATCTAAATTTGTGTGACACAGCTAAAGTAGTTCTAAGAGGGAAATATATAGCATGAAATGTTTTCAAAGAAAAGGAAAATTCCAAAATATAAACTCCCACTTCAAAAAAACACAGAAAGGAGAACTAAATAAGCCCAAAGGAAGCAGAAGACAAAAATAACAAAGATTGAAGCAAAAGTCAATGAAATTGAAAACAGATAAAACAATAGAGAAATCTGGTTCTTTGAAAATATAGGAAAAATTGCAAACTTTTAGTAAGGGTGTTAAAAAATACAAACAAAGAAGGAAATAATTACCTATATCAGGAAGAAAAGAGAGGATATTACTATACACCCTGACAACATTAAAAGAATAATAAGGGAATACTATGAACAACTCTGCACACATGAATTTGACAACTTAAATGAAATAAAGCAATTTCTTGAAAATCACAAACTACCACAATTCACCCAATATGCAACAGATAATTTGAATAATCCTATAACTATTAAGAAAATTGACTTCATAATTTTAAAACTCCCCCAAAAGAAATCTCCAGGTCCAGATGGTTTCACTGGAGAATTCTACCCGTGTTTAAAAAACAATTAAGACCAATTCTACATAATATCTTCTAGAAAATAGAAAGTGGTGGAACACATCTCAATTTATTTTATGAAGCCATTATATTCTGATCACAAAACCAGACAAAGACAGTACAAAATGAAGAAAGAAAGAAAAAAATTACATACCAATATTCTTCATAGATACAGACATAACACTCCTTAAAATCTTTTTGAATAGAATTAAGCAATATATCAAAAGAATTATGCATGCCAACCTAGAGAGAAATAGTCCAGGAATGCAACATTGGTTCAGTATTTGAAAATCAATCTATGTTATTCACTATAATGATAGGCTAATAATGATCATATTAATTGATGCAGAAAAATATCACTTGACAAAATTGATAACATATCTAGAACACTAAGAATAGATGGCAACTTACTTGACTTGCTAAGAAATATGTGCAAACAACCTACAGCTAATATTGTGCTTAATGATATGACTGCATGCTTTCCAGCTAAAAACTGGAATACGTTATTCAACACAGTGTGGAAGTTCTAAACAGTACAATAAGATAAGAAAGAGAATTTAAAGACATAGAGATGAAAAATGAAGAAACAAAACCAACCCTATTTTGAACTGATGGGATTGTCTATGTAGAAAATACCAAAAAAAAAAAAAAAACCTTCTAGCACATAATACACACATTTTGTGAATTAACACGTTAGCTCAGCAAAATCACATAATACAAAATCACATTATAAAATCAATTATATTTCTAAAAGCTTGCAATAAACACGTATAAACGAAACTTAAAAATCAAATACCTTTGGAATCATTCAAAAAAGTGAAATACTTCAGTGTGCATCTAACAAAACACATACAAGACTTGGCTGAAAACTACCAACTGCTCTTGAAAAAAAAAAAGATCTATCATACTTCGTGATTTATCACAGAAGCAAAGAACTGAGTACCACATGTTCTCACTCATAAGTTGACCCTGAACATTTTCCATAATATATTAAGAAAGGGATTGGCAGTAGTCAGAAACTGCCAGGAGAGAGATGGAGGGCACATAACATCAATAAGGGTACCGGATCTCAAACCAGCCTAAGTGGGGACCAAAGGGAGATTCAAATTTACCTGTGCGATGACCACTTGTATAACTAATCCTAAATTGTACCCCACATCTTTAAAATAAAAAAATTTAAAAAAGAAGAGCTTATAAAACAAACAGAAAAAGATCTAAATAAATGGAACAGCATATTGTGTTCATAGATTAAAAGACTTAATATAGTAAAGATACCAGTTGTCCTCAAATTGATATACAGACTTTATGCAAATATTATTAAAATACTAGCAAGATGTTTAAAAATAGGTATAGACAAAATTATTCTAAACTCCATTGGAAAGACAAATAAACTAGAATTGTTAAAAAAAACTTTTGAAAAATAAGAGTAGGTTAGAATAAATCAGTCCACTCAGTTTTAAGCCATTCTGTGGAAGACAATATTAGCAAATCATATATCTGCTGAATAAATAGATCTAAAATATGTTTAAAAAGTAAAATGGAGTTTACCAGGAGCTGGAGGGATGAAAGGTTGGGGAGAGGTTAGTCAAAGGACACAAATTTCTGGTTGGGTAGAAGAAATGTTTAACAGATCTAAGGTACAATATGTAACAATGGTTAAAAACTATGTATTGTATTCTTGAAAATCACTGAAAGTAGATTTTAAATTTTCTCACCACAATTAATATGTATACATATTTCAAAATATTATGCTGTACATAATAAACATATATAGTTTTTAATCAATTAGAAAAAGGTAAGAATTAAAAAATCCAATTAGAAAATGGAAAAAAATAGACTTGAAGAGACATTTCACCAAAGAGGATAAGTGGATACAAATAAGCACATGATAAGATGTTCAGGCTGGGTTGGGTGGGTCAATCTGTAATCCCAGCACTTTGGGAAGTTGAGGCGAGTGGATTGCCTGAGCCTGTGGGTTCGAGACCCACCAGGGCCAACTTGGTGAGACCTCATCTCTACAATAAATCAAAAATTAGCTGGGCATGATAGTGTATGCCTGTAGTTCCGGCTACTTGGAAGGCTGAGGCAGAAGGATCACCAGAGTCCAGCAGGTCGAGGCTACGGTGGCCAGGAGTGTGTCACAGCACTCTAGTCTGGGCAACAGAGTGAGACTCCAACTAAAAAAAAAAAAAGATAAAAGAAAAGATGGCCAACATTACCAGCTGTTAGGGAAATGCAAATTAAGAATATAGTGAGGTATTATTAGACATATTAGGACAGAAAAAATTAAAAATAGAGACAACACTAAATGCTTACAAGGATGCAGAGAAAGTATCTCTCTCATACATTGCTGGTGGGAATGTAAAATGACACAGCTCTTCTGGGAAATAGTTTGGCAGTTTCTTAAAGAAAATAAATAGACATTTATGATATGAGCCAACAGTAACACGTCTGGGCATTTATCCCAGAAAAATGAAACTAATGTCCACAAAATCAAAAACAGCAAAAAACCCATACACAATTATTCTTAGCAATTTTATTTATGAGTCAAAAACTAGAAACAACCAAAATCTCTACAATAAGTGTATAATCAAACAAACCGTGGGATGCCCATACTTTGAACTACTATTCCACAACTTAAAAAAAAATTAGTTATTGATACATATCATACCTTGGATGAATCTCAAGGATGTTACATTGAATGAAAAATAAAACAATCTCAAAAGATCATATACTATCTGATTTTATTTGTATAACATTTCCAAAATGATGAAATTGTAAAGATAGAGATATATTAGTGATATCTGTATGGTGTGAGAAAAGGAGATTGGTGTGACTATAAATGGATAGCATGAGAGAAATACTTGTGGTGATGAGTTAGTGGTAATGGTTCACAAAATGTGCTAAAAGGGCTTACAACTGTATAGATACATTATAGCAATGTCAATAACTGGTAATATAATGGTGTTGTTTCATAAGATGTAACTAATGAGTTATCAGTGTCAACAACAGGATGGGGGAAACAGGACTTCTCTATACTATCTCTACAACTGTCTGTGAATCTGTAAGTATTTTAAAATAAAAATTATAAAGATATCCCTTTTATAGTGTATCCGATGAACTAAATCATCCACTAGAAGGACATCCACTAGAAGGACAAAATGCAGACTTACAGATAATAAACCAATAAAGGAGAAAAGACAAATCATAAAAATATTCAATTAATCTAAAAATAGAAAAAGAGGAAAAGGGAAAGAAAGATAGAATAAAAAAATACAAATATTATAGTTTTAAACCTAGCCATATATATCAATAATTACATTAAATATGAATGATCTAAATTTTATTCAGTTAAAGGCATAGATTTTCAGAAAGAATAAATTATATGCTGTCCATAAGAACATACTTTAAATGTAAAGACACAAATCAGTTAACAATAAAAGATGAAAAAAGATATATTATGCTAATGTAAATAATACTAGAGTAGCTATATTAATATCAGACAAATAGAATATAGAAAAAATACTATCAGGTTTAAAGAAGATGATTTCATAAGGGAAAAGTGTGACTTAATAAAAAAGTCATAAATATTTATGTATCGCAACTTTAAAATATATGAAACAAAAACATAAAATTGCAAGGATAAATAGAAAAATATTTTAATGCTAATCCCTTAATTACTAATACAATAAATAGCCAGCAAATTATTAAATATATAGAAGATTTTGATAGCACTGTCAACCAACTTGTCTTAATTAGCAATTATAAAACTCTCTTCCCCAAATAGTAGAATACATATTCTTTTCAAATTCACAAGGAAATGTTGTCAAGAGAAGACCTATTCTGCATAGGACTATTTTTTAAGAATTGATACATTTAAGACAATTGAAATTATAGATTACTTATCTAACCACAATGAAGTCAGTCAGAAATCTAAAAGGAAACTCTCTAAATGCTTGGAAAATAAACAACACACTTATAAATAATCTATGGGTCAAAGAGAAAATCTAAAAGAAAATAAAATTAAACATTGTCCTAACAAAAAGTAGACATCGCATATCAGATTTTCTGTGGTATCACTAAACAATACTTAAAGAGACATTCATAGCATAAAATATCCATATTAGCATAGAGAAAAAAAGGTCTAAACTTAATTTCTTCCTTAGGGAAATAGAAAAAAGAAGAAAAATTAAACTCATGTAGAAGAAAGAAAATAATAAAGATCAGAGTGGAAATTAATAAAATAGAAATCAGGTGAAAAATGAAGAAAATCTTTGCAACTAAAAGCTGGCATTTGAGAAAAATCAATGAAACTTTACTTAGATTTAGGAAAGAAAGAGAGAAGATAAAAAATTTTTAATATCAGTAATAGAAAGGTGATATCACTACAGATTCTATAGATATTAAAATAATGAGATAATATTATGAATAACCTTAATTTATGAAACTAAGATGCTATGGCTGAATTGAATAGATTTGTTAAAAGGCACAAACTAAGAAAGCTTACTCAAGAACAAACAGATCATATGAATTTTTTAATATCTCTATTACATAAATTAAATCTAGAGTTTAGAATTCCACACTGAAAATTCTAGGCCCACATAACTTTTCTGCTGAATTTTACAAAACACTGTTCCAGGAAATAGAAAAAGAAGTTATATTTCCCATCACATACTATGAGGCAAGCAATCAGAAAACAAAACAAAAACTTCACACTAGTCTTTCTCATGAAAACCCATGTGAAAACTCTTAGCAAACGTAAGCATTTTTTTTTATCCAGTCCTCTTTTGATGGACAGCATGGTTGGTTCCATGTTCTTGCTATTGTGAACAATGCTGCAATAAACATATGTGTGCAGATATCTTTTTTATAGAGTGATTTGAGTTCTTCCAGGTATATTCCCAGTAGGAGGATTGCAGGTCATATGGAAGGTTGATTTTTAGAGCTTTTAGGAATTATCACACATATACGATGGAATATTATGCATACACAATGGAATATTATGCAGAAGAACAAAATCATGAACTTTGCAGCAACTTGGATGGAATTAGAGTTTACAATACTGAGTGATCTTTCACTGAAACAAAGGTCTGAGTATCACATGTTCTCACTCATAAGTGGACCCTGAACATCTACTGTAGTACTATAGGAAAAAGATTGACAGTAGCTGGAAACTGTTGGGGGCGGGGCAGGGGAGCGGGAAGGCAGAGAGGTGGGATTATGGGATTGACAGTAGCCGATATCTGCCTGGGCAAGGTAGGACACACGTCATCAGCAAGGATACCTGCACAATGAATATTTGTATACCTAATCCTGAATTGTACCCCACAATTTTAAAATAAAATCATTGAAATTAAAAAAAAGAAAAACAACTTAAACAAAGGGTCCACCAAAATATAAAGAGTATATTATATTAAGAAAATGTCAATTTTATTTCAGGATGGCAAAAAAGCTTTGGTATTTGTAAATCAATTTATATAATATATCATATTAATAAAAGACTACTTAAGCCCAGGAGTTCAAGATCAGCTTAGGCAACATAGCGAGACTTTATCTTTACAAAATATCCGAAATTTAGGCAGGTATAGTGGTACTCGTGTGTAGTCCCAGCTACTGGGGAGGCTGAGATGAAAGGATTGCCTGAGTCTAGAAGGTCGAAGCTGCAGTGAGCCATGACTTTGTCACTGTACTCCAGCCAGGGTGAAAGAGCAAGACCCTAACTCAAAAAAATTTTTTTTCTTGTATATATGATATAGATATATGCACATGCTTTAAAAACAACCAGAAGTATAATAACATGCATACCTCATATATATGTTAGGTACCTATGGAAATATGTAAATTCCCATGATATATTTTATAACTGAAAAAATTGGAAGAAAGATAATATAAGCTTAATCAAGATAATTTTATTGCTGTTAAAGAATGGCACAGACAGATTTTTAGGTACTAAAAGATTTGAATGCGAATGAGAAGAACACTGCCCAAAGAAGGAAAGATTTCCAAAGACAGCAAAAATATCTTAAGAAATAAAAATTCAAGGTAGATGATGGAGAGTGTAGTTGACATCAATGTCTAGTTCATGGGAACACCATCTTCCAGCAGTCTTTTCAGAGTATTTTGGGAGACTCTAGCATGTGTCTCAACTGGGTGCAAACTCAAGTCTTCTCTCTTCCTGGGGAGTTCTGCTACCCAGCAGGCATCCCCTCTCCACAGGGTTTCTGAGACAGTAGTCCACCCCCAATGTCCTATCAAACCTCTGCATAATTCTTCATGCTGCAAGAACAAATCCTATATATATATTGTGCCAAATTGGGAGAATATCAGATGACACTGCTTTGTACATTGTCACTTGGGATATGTAAGACGCATGTGGGTACAGTTTTTACAGAATCTTTCTTGAAGTGTTGATTGCAGTATCTTTTGTGGCTGTTTTCATTAAAATTCTTAGACATTGACAGTTGGGAGGAGAAGTTATTGTGCCATACCACCCCTACTACGTGCATCTGACTGGGACCTCCTTTGTATAAGTAGAAATACATCTTCTGGGCCGTCTACTTCCTGGTTGGCAATTCCTGCAAATAGATACTTGGGAGTTGTCAACCTACATGCCAAGATGTCAGCACTGTGATTTATTTTCAGTCCCTATCCACCATCCGAAGTAATTTTCCCAACATAAAACTTTCATAGGCAATCCATACCTTATAGCTTCACAATTGTAAAAACAGTGGAAAATATAACACTTTGTCAACTTTAGCATCATGAGGATTGGGCTGTGTTTTCTAAATCCTTTCTTTCCCTTTTAAACTACACACATTATACAAGACTTAGATTGTGTGATTTGATGGATTTTCTACCAGTAGTGACACTGTTAATTTATTGTACCATTTTACTGATGCATGTTTGCGGTAACTGAACTTGTATAACTAATTATTATTTTGTAGGATCATCTTTCCAGTGTTATTTATGACATAATTTACTAGCATCTCAATTAGGCAGTAAATGCATATTTAATTGGATACCATTATAGGTTCAGTACCGTGCTGTGCATAAATACCAGAGTTATATAGACCTAGCCTTCTCTTCTCCCCCTCCCCTATATATACATATGAACACAGATTATTTGGATAATAGGATTTGAACTTGGTTTAGATGCATGATGAATTCCCACAGGTTATGGCTTATCTCATTTTCACCATTCATTCATTACAATTTTACTGAATATCTACTAGATGCTAGGAATTTAGCAATGAGCAAGTTTGGCAGGGATTTTGTCTAAGAACATAGACCTCAGAAAATAATTGAGATAAAGGTTTATGAAAAGAAAGAATAAAAGTTCTTGGCGGTATATCACAGAAGGAGCGAATCTGAGTATTCACAAAAAGTTTGACATTTCTGTCCACAGTTGAGTGTAAAGTATTGAAAGCCAACATTTAATGGGCAACCACTAGGGAAAAGAAGTAGTGTTCAAGAGAAAAGATTGTGGTCTCAGACAGATCTGGATCTGGATTCTGCTCTGCTGTGTGTTTGATACAAGATCTTGTTTGGGCAAATTATTATCTGTCTCTTCTGAGTCTGGGTTCCTTGCTGGTACAGTAAATCAGTAATTGCACCAACTCAGTTATATGAGAGAATGTAAGTACATCTGAATCCTTTCACACAGTGCCTGGTTCAGAGTAAGCTCTCAGTCTATGTGATTTTTCATGTTCACCCAAGGAAGCACACAGTGGATCCTGGTTTTCTTTGTTATAATTTCTTGGGTGGTTTATACTTATGAACATTTAGGGAGGTAGAACTTAAATTTTCCTCAATTTATAGATGAGGACACTGAGGTTCAGGGGAGTTTAAAAATATGGTTATCAGCACATACCTAGTGGTATCCTTATTTCAAAACTCCTCACTAGAAGCCAGGAGTTTGAGGCCTCAAGAAAATTTTAAAAATTCACCAGGCATGGTGGTGCATGCCTGTAGTCCCAAGTACTCAGCAGACCGAGGTAGGAGGATAACTTGAGCCCAGGAGTTCAAGGCTGCAGTGAGCTACAGTCTCACCACTGCACTCCAGCCTGGGTGACAGAGCTAAACCCTGTCTCAAAATAAATAAATAAATAAATAAATAAATAAACAAACAAACCCCTTCTCTTTTCATTCATGGCACAGTTTATTGACCTCATATAGTTCTTCTCCTCAGGTCTCTTTCCTAACCAGTATATCAGGGGTAACACATCTTATTGACTAATAAACCCAAAGAATTGCAGTGCACAAATTCTTGCTTAAGAATAACAGCAACTTGGAAAGTTTTTCAGTGCCAACAGAGCAGTCTTATGATTAAAATCACTGAAGAATGGAATGTAAAATGTTTTTATTTCCTCTTGCTTTCTGTTTCCCTTGGAGTAATAGCAGGAAACACATTTCTGAAAGACTTCTCTTTCTCGACATCCTCAGAATATAATAAGGGCCAAGCTAACTATCTCAGGGTGTTGGGAGTTAGTAGACACACAAATGAAAAGATGGTGCTCTCAGAGTTTTATGAATTTCTCTCTCTAGCAGTCTTGGGTTGGAAGGACATCTTTGAAATTGATGTAGCTGTCACCCAGGGGCTAACATTAAGATTTCAGTAGAGGTGTATGGGGTTATGATCTTTCTGTTTTTGTCAGAACCACAGCTGTTGTATTTGCATTGAGTGATTTATTGGATAAAGTAAAAGGAAAAAGAAATAACAAAACCTATTGAATCGTGGGCTCTACCAGAGGGCATTTGTTAAAGGTAAATTCATCAATGGCTGTTAAGTCATTTGTATTGAATAATTCTTATAGCCTCACAGCACTTCTTAGTTTTAATAATGGGTCAGAGAGAGGAGCTTGGTGATGGATGCGTTATTATGGTATTTAGGCACTTAATTGCAACTGGGCTTAAAATAGCAGCAGGAGCTGAAACCAGGTCGGCTCAGGAGTAATTTATGTTTTCTGCCTACCAAAACACTCTGTTTTTATTCAGATTTAATATTTCCTGACATATGTTTCTCATTGTGCTGTTGCCAGCAGTATATTAAAGATGGAAGAATGTTAAAACAAACTGGTGGCCGGAGTATGGTATCTAATGGCATCCTTGTCCATCACCATAAGGGTTGCAAAGAACAAACAAACAAATAAACAAACAAAAACACATTAGGAGCCAAATAAAAATGGCACCAGCAGCGGTGCTAGGATGGAGTATTTATTCATTCAGTCAGTCACTTGTCATTTGCTGGTATTATTAAGGGCCCATTATCTGCTCTGGGGATAGGGTAATATGTGAGAGACAGGTCCTTGCCTTTATAGACTAATTACTTCAATGGTGAAAACAGAAACACACACACACACACACACACACACACACACACACACAAGCAAATAGTAACAATGAATGCCAAAGGGGATTATTTTTTCGAGTGTAGGTCCGATGTAGTATAGGCTCTCCCCTGTTACATAAGTGTTCTAGGAATCCATTGCCATCTGTGCCCCAGCTAGCATTGTGTGAGAGGCTGCGTTTGGTTTCAGTGCATTTTTTTCTTTTAGATTCATTCAATGCATTTGCCTATTTCATGATTGGTGATTTGCGAGTTTACTTGTCCACACCATGCTGTGTGGCCAGCAGTTTTTCACCAAAAAACAGCATGACTCCATGACCCACCCTCTCTACTCACCTGATCTTGCCCTAAGTGACCTTTTTTTGCTTCCCTGTATGTTAAAGTCCTCAAAGGGAAACGTTTTGCCAATGTGGAAGAGGTGAAACAAACCAGAAAAAAAAAAATGGCAGAAGCACTAAAAGGAATAAAAATTGATAAGTTCAAAAACTGTTTTGAGCAGTGGAAAAAAGCATCTTGTATTAATATTGCATTTAACGAAGAGTACTTTGAGGGTGACTGAAGTTAAAGATGTAAGAATAAATACACAATTTTTTAAATAAATAAATTGATTCTGGGTTTTTGGGGTTTCACTCATATATAAGGAATCAGAAAGCTGAAATAGTGAATGATGGTGGAAGATACAGTGTTTGCTTCAGATCAACTGACAGGGAAGGGCCCTTTGAGAAGAACCCATTTAAGCAGAGATCTAAGGAATAGAAAATTGTTGACTGGGCAAATAGAGGAAAGAACATTTAAAAACATTTTAGCATGTTCAGAGACCCCTATGTGTGGTCAAGCCTAGAGATAAGTCAGTGGAAGGGTAGGAAGTGAGATTGAGTAGGAAGGTAAAGTTTGGATTCTTTAGGAACTTTTAAGGTTAGTTTACATTGTATTCAAAATATAGTGGAAAATAATGAAGAGTTTTAAGTATGAGGGTATTAAGCACTGATGTGTATTATCAGAAGCCCACTTGTATTGACTGTAGAGTGAATGGAAAGTAGGTGCCTAGAGGCAGTGTGGCAGTGGTATAGCAGAGAAATAACCCCAGCCCCTATCAGAGAAGTGTATTGGACTTGAAGATGGGTTTAGAAGATATGTTAGACCAAGAGGAACAAGCTAGGCAGTTTCTTGAAATAAGGTGGTCCATATTCTTGGGACATTTATACACTGATGACTGAATATCGTGAATTTCTATGTCTTGTTCCATCAACAAAAACTCTCTGCCTCATTTGTAAGTAAAACAGTATGGGGTCTCTAGTTGGATAAGGAATTATAAAGTTAAAACATATAGTACTTCCTCCATACGTCTGATTTGGAGTCTGGAACTTTACTGGTCTCAGACTCATGAAATGTCAAAGAAAACCAAAAACACTGTTTTATTTTGTGATTCCATTGGTTATTTTAGGCTTGCCACCTAAAATGTATAAACTGATAAAGCCAGAAGAGGTAATTCTGGGGATTGAACCTGTACCATTTACTGTCCCTGTGGTCTTATGAAGAATGGGTAGTTAACATAACCCACTTGTTATTATTTTCATAACAAAGCTGTCTCTGGCCCACTACAATCTTGGACTTCCATAATTGAATTTTGGATGGAGATGCGCTGCTGGTTTATATGATTTTCCTCGGGTGCCAGCATGAGTCCAGACTTTAACAAACAATATTTTTAATTGAGATTTTATGTCCTTGCCTTCAAATCAAGCATGTTAATAGGATCCCAGTTGGAATAGGTGACTCAGTAACAAGTTACTACTGCTTTTGACTACACAGAGGTGTTAATTTCTCCAGCTCCTGCTGAGCGTCCATCTATGCCAGTGACCCACTGCCTGCATGTACCATAAAACGAGTGTTTTGCATTCCATTATGTTCAAAGTAGAACCTTAGTAATCTGCATATTTCTTGTAGGATGTGCTGGCTTTGTTCCATCAGAAAACATTAAGATGGAAAAATATTAAAAATATTGATTAGTCATTTATAACATTGAAGTGATAGATTGAAATGAAATTTGGATGCACTCCAAACCTCCAATAACTTTGACATTATTGGGTGAAATGGAATGATCTCAGTCTAATTAATATGCTATATCCATATGAGGAAAGTAGGGAGAATGAACCGAGAAATCTGCCATGAAGAAGGGATGGCTTCATTTTTCAAGTATTTGTAGGATTTAGAGGCCCAAAATGACATTCTCCATAGCTAGAGCTTGCAGTCAGCTGGAAGCTGTGTTTTTTCCATATTTGTTCATCTTTGAAAGTGAATTCTCACATGTCTGAAGAGTAGGATAGATATTCTCAGCTGAACATTGTAAAACTTCTTTAGGCTTTTCATGTGGTATCTTGCTATAATGTTCTTCTATTCCCCTGCCTGGAATACCAGAAACAACTGTAACACACACACCTTTGTGTGTATTCATTTCATGCAATGAACATCTCTCTCGATTTCAGACTTTTCTATTCCTCCTTACCATGTTGCATCTTGACTTTCACTCTTTCATGTTGGCAATAAAATAAGCAAACTTTATTTCTGCTCAAATTTGTTCTTTCACTTTTTAAAGTTTTTGCAGCGAGGTTCTACTTTTCTACCACCAGCTCCTCTCCTTACTGTTTATAGAATCATATTTAAATGTATCTGTTCTTCTAGAGAATCCTTTTTTTTTTTCTTTTTGAGTTGGAGTCTCACTCTGTTGCCCAGACTGGAGTGCAGTGGCACGCTCCCAGCCACCGCAGCCTCAACCTGGGTGGGCTCCGGTGATCCTTCCACCTCAGCCTTCCAAGTAGTAGGAACTACAGGTGAGTGCTACCACACCTGGCTAGTTTTTGATTTATTATAGGGACAAGGTCTCGCCAAGTTGCCTGGGCGGGTCTTGAACCCATGGGTTCAGGCAATCCTCTCGCCTCGGCCTCCCAAAGTGCTGGGATTACAGACTGAGCCACCAAGCCCGGCCCTTCTAGAGAATCTTTATCTCCCTGTTGGCAGTGTGTTTTTATACGACATGGATCGGTAATACTTTTGTTTGGTTGCTTTCGAAAAGGGAAAAAACAAAATTTTAATTAAAATGTGTATTCTTTTAGGAAATTTGTCCAAATTCCAAAATGTATCTTAACTATTTCATAGCAGTTATATATTAGTATTAGGAAGTAGTGGCATAAAATATGCAAATATAGTGGCTGGGCGCAGTGGCTCACGCCTGTAATTCCAGCACTTTGGGAGGCCAAGATGAGAGGATTGCTTAAGACCAGCCTGGGCAACATAGCAAGACCTCATCTCTACAATACATTAAAAAAAAATTAGCCAGGCATGGTGGCACACACTTGTAGTCCCAGCTACTTGAGAGGCTGAGGCAGAAGGATTGCCTGAATCCGGGAGGAGGTCGTGGCTGTGGTGAGCCATGATCATGCCACTGCACTCCAGCCCAGGTGACAGACTGAGATCTCAGTTCTAAACAAAAACAAATACAAAATCTGAGGTAATGTCATGCATGCTAAAGGGGATAACTCTGTCACCCAGACTGGAGTGCAGTGGCCGCTCCCGGCCACCGCAGCCTCGACCTGCTGGGCTCCGGCGATCCTTCCACCTCAGCCTTCCTAGCAACCGGAATTACAGGCATGAGCTACCACCCACAGCTAATTTTTTGATTTATTGTAGAGATGAGGTCTCGCCTGCCCAGGCGGGTCTCGAACCCATGGGCTCAGGCAATCCACTCACCTCAGCCTCCCAAAGGCGTGGGATTACAGACTGAGCCACCGAGCCTGGCTTAAAGGGGATATTTTAATGATGTCTGGATTTTACTTTAAAAGGCACCAAGAATAAGATGGGTTGATAGATGGATAGAAGGATAGGCAGATGGAAATATCTGGGATAAAGCAGGTATAGTAAAATGCTAATAGTAGAATGAAAGAGGTAGATATATAGATATTGGCTGTAAAGTTATTTCAACTTTGCTCTGTTTGAAAATGTGCATAAAACAATATTGGAGAAATATAGTAAAAATGTTGACAATCATGTGGACAGCTCATAGACTGTTGTGAAATTACATGCTTGCATATAGCACACATTCTTGTGTTCAGAGAGGCTTTAGGGACCATAGCTGCAGTGGGATCATTTTTCTCTAACCCAGTATCCCCCCTCTTCATCTCCTACCATGTACCTACTTGTTTACTTCTTTTCTTTGACTGTTTGTTACATCTTTCTTATTGGAAACCGTGCTGTAATTTGTTCCCTTCGTCAACTTCTTTAAGTAGAAGAAGCAACAGAACCAAAGATAAAAGGACACGTATTTCTTCCTTTATCTTCTGCCCTCCCTGAGCCTGGTGCCCTCCTCCTCACTTGTTTCTTATGTCAAAGTTAGTGGAGCAAGTCTGGCCTCCTTGGATTTATGCAACTCGGAGGGAGAGAATGCTGCCATTGCGGAGGCTGCTGCCTGCTCCACATTGATTGAGTTTCCTGGGCTTGAGGGATTTTTGCCGAACTGAGTTTTACGGTTGATATGCTCTCTGTCATTTGTCATAAAATCATTCCAACCAAGCTGTTTACTGGTTTGAATGCTTAATTACTGAAGGAGAAGGGAAGAGTGCCTTTTGGGGCTAGGTGTTGATTTCGATGATTTTTACTGGGTTATCTTCTAATACCCAATGATTGGTGAGTAGTTTTATATATACACACATATAGTATAACTACTCATACACTTAAATATACTTATGTGTGTTTTATATACTTATATATGTATATGTATATATTATATTTAGTATATATAGTATTTATAATTATATATGTTATCTATAATTATACTTATGTATGTATATATAAGTACATCTCTATATCCTTCAGAATAAAAAAAAAGACACCCACAATTTTACCTGAGTATTCTAAACAGTGCAAAGACACATCATTTCACTTCATATTGTGACAGTATTTTCTTTTGAGTATAAATTAATTGCTTGCAAAACTCAGCACTCAGGCAACTACAGCTATGCAAGGGTCTCTGCTCTGAGTTTCAGATCAGAATGTTCACCTGGTTTATTCAGATCAATTTCCAGAAATGCATTGCTGACTCTCCTCTAACTCAATATCCTCAATCCAAATTGCATAAATGGTGTTGTTTATAATTATCTCCCTGAAACATTTCACCTAAATTGGTGTTAAAATTATGTGTGAAAGCAAAGTCATCTTGGGAATGGTACTTCAAAACCCGCGGTTGAAGATTCAGTGTATGAAGTCCTTTTTTGGTGGTTTATTCACAATTTCAGCTCCTCTTTTTCATGAGAAAAATTAAATTGTTGCTTGTGTCTTTACTGCTTTCCCCATAGCATTAATTCCCACATAACATTTATCTCTACAGGTTGGCTTCAATGACCTTTTGGCAATGGTTGGGTATTGTTGAATTTTAGGGAGCATGCCTTTATACATGGGGATGCTTTTGGAGAGAGAGAAAAAAATAAGAAAGACAGAGAGAGCGGGAGAGGAGAGAGGTGCAGGAAATGGAATGTTTTAATGCCAAGATAACCTGTCAGAACACCTTAAATATTTACCACGGTTTTGATGTTTCATTTATCTCTTAGTCAGCAGGGCATTGTGTTGTTTCAATTTTTTATCATGAAGTACTGTGGCTGTTTTTACTGTAAGGAATTAGAACTATAATAAAAACAACTTTTAATCACTTTGCTGTAAGTATAATACCAGAGAATTATTTTCTTGTGGTATTACTTTCCTATTATTAAAAACAACTACTTGTCACGCCTTGTACTTCGGGCTTCTTTTTTTCCTCTCTTTCTTTTAACTATTGCTCTTATGCAGAGCTATTATACTTAAAGTAATCTGGATTCAGGGCTGCCAAAAGGTGAAATTGACTTTTTGAGAATGTATTTCTGAAAGCTGCAGCTGATGCACTTTCCCCATGTAGAAGCATCCTGTGTGTTAAGAACAAGAGGGGCAATTTACAGCCAGTTTCAAATTGCTAGCTGAGGTCAATAAGTATCCACTTCTGCAATCACATCAGTCTCATATGGATGATGGTGCTCAGTGAGGTGACCCCTAGGGAGTGGCCTTCTGGGACCTGCCCATCTCCATTGGCAACAAACACTTTTTGCAAGTTTATTTTGGCAATTATGCTAGACACCTTTAAAAATCTGCATGTTCTCAACCATTGTAAAAATGTACTGTATTGACATTTACATATAGCAAATTTTATGTAATAATTACATACATTGGGAAAAGGGCATCCTCTTTAATAAATAGTTCTGGGAAAACTGAATATCCATAATCAAAAGAATGAAACTAGACCCCATATCTCTCAGCCACATACAAAAATTCACTCAAAATGAGTGAATTTTAAAGACTTAAACTTGAAACTGTAAAACAACTAGAAGAAAATATAGGTAAAACACTTTAGGACGTTGGTCTGGACAAAGATTTTTATGGTTATGACTTCAAAAGCACAAACCACAAACCAAAAATAGACAAATGAAACTCTATTAAACTAAAAGTTTTCTGTATAACAAAGAAAACAATCAACAAAGTGAAGAGACAATCTGCGGAATAGGAGAAATATTTGGAGACTATTTAACCTGAAAGGCACTAATATCCAGAGTACATATAAGAAACTCAATCAACTAAACAGCAAAAACAAAGCAAATAATCTCATTAAAAAGTAGACATAGAACCTGAATAGATATTTCTTGAAAGAAGACATACAAATGACCAATAAGTATATGAAACAATGTTCGACATCACTAATCATCAGAGAAATGAAAATTAAAGTGACAATAAGATATCATCTTACTCTCATTAGAATGGCTAGTATCAAAAAGGCAAAAAATAGCAAATGCCAGTAATGATGTAGAAAAAGGGAACTTTTACACACATTTGGTAGAAATACAAATTGGCACAGACATTATGAAAAACAGTATGGTAGTTTCCAAAAAATTTAAAAGTCGGACTACCATATAATACAGCAATCCCACTACTGCATATGTATTCAAAGAAATGAAAATTGTTGTATCAAAGGGATGCTGGCATCTCCATGTTTATTACAGCACTGTTTACAACAGTAAAGATATGGAATCAACCTAAGTGTCCATCAAAGAATGAGCAGTTAAAGAAAATGTAGTATATATGCACAATGTAATTCCATTCAGCCTTTAAAAAGAATGGGATCCTATTATTCACAGAAACATGGATGGGACTAGAGATCATTATATTAAGTGAAGTAAATCAGGTGCAGAAAGACAGATATCATATTTTCTCACTTATCTGTGGGAGTGAAAAAGTTGATCTCATGGAGGAAGAGAGTAGAATGGTGATTACCAGAGGCTGGGAAAGATGGGATGAGAGTGAGGGATGAAGAGAGCTTGATTAATGGGTACAAACTTACACTAGATAGAGGGAATAAGTTTTAGTGTTCAATAGCACAGTAGGATGACAATAGTTAACAGCAAATTATTGCATATTTCAAAACAGCTAGAAGAAAAATATCTGAAAAGTTCCCAGTACAGATAAATAATAAATGTTTGAAGTGATGGATGCCTCAGTTACCTCATTTTGATCATTATACATTGTGTATATGTATCAAAATATCATATTTTTACCCCATAAAAATGTATAATGATTATGTATTAATAAAAATAATTTTTAAAATAATTTAAAAAATATTTACAACAACATCCAGGACTTATTGACTCTTTAAAAAATGTCAGACACTGTACTGTATTACACTGAACCATCACACCTTTAAGATGTAGGTTCAAACTTTTATCTTCATTATTCCAGTGCAAAAAATCAGGGTATAAAAAGTTAAGTACATGACTCAAGTACATGCAGATCCATGATTTTGACACTATATTGTATGATTTCAGAGACTGTCCTCTTAACAACTCTTTGTGAGTTTCTGAGATGCCAGATAACATTATTGAGATACTGGGAAGCTACCATCAGCGCCAGCCCTCCACTTGCTTTGTTAGTATAAGCTAGAGATAATTTAGTGTAAAATGTCCCAATAAAAATTTTTCCCAAAGCATATGTAAACTATGACATAATAGATTTATCAAAGTAGCAGAATGCTATTATGTTCAAAAGATTAACCAGACTGAAGCTATTTGTCATAGCAACGGATGCTAGAGTTGACAAATTACAATTGAACCCAGTTTGTAGCAAAATGTTAGACAGAACCTTGGCACTGATTAATTGACATGAGAGTCCAGCCTGGAATATATTAGAGCAATTTAAATATCATTCAAAACAGAATGTAACCATGCTCCTAAACATCCCCAAACTATACTAAGCTACTAATCTCCTTGATGCTAAAATGCTAAGATTTTTATGGCTAAGACTTCAAAAGCGCAGGCTGTGTCAGTGGCTAGATACATCATCACTTTAGTAATTTTTAATTGAAAAAGAAAAGAAATTTCACATTAAATGCTTTCACTGATTTCCAAGGACCCTGATTACAGGCAGTTTAAAACTTGTTGGTAGGGGGCAAAGGAGCCATCATTTTAGAAATAAAAAATATATATATTTAATTCCAGGTAATGCTTTCACCCTAAAGAGATAAGAAACCTTTTCCTAATAAAAATTTATGGACTGGAGGGTGATGTGTGCTCAGGGCAGGAGGGAAAAGAGTGGAGAAAAGGGAAGAACCTTTGCTTTTTTTATTTTACTAGAACATGGATCTTTAACTGAAATCTCTCCAGACAACGATGAGCTGGTCATATTGTCATAAGAATAGGTTAACTCTTTCTTGCTATTGAAGGTTTCTGTTATAAAGCAGGGAGCAAAACTAGATTCTACTGGAAGGAGAGTTGAAATGCAGTAGAATCAGTGGAGTTTCGTAGTACCTATCCTTGTTATGCCAATTAATTCTTTATTCAGCCAATTTCATTTAAAGATGTGACAGTTGTGTGTGTGTGTGTGTGTGTGTGTGTGTGTGTATGTGTTCAGTTTCTGCCCACCTGACAATTATTGTCATTTTTATTGTTAGAATATGAGTCCCAGTATTTCTGTGGCAGGGCCTCTTTCTTCTTTTACATGCAGGGTTTTATTTAGATCAATTATCTGTTTTCATTTTCTCTTTTCCTTTTCTTAAATTTCAACTTTAACAATAGTTTTTATTAGACATAACAGTGCATTGCCTTTCATGGACCTAAATTCATGCCAAGAAAACTATGCTAAGGAAAGAATAAGGGATGCATGCAACAATTTGCATATGAGGATGTTCATTGCAAGGATGTTTTTGATAGCAAAAACCTGAAAATTACACAAATGGCCTATAACAGGGAATTGATGAAATCAAGTAGGGAAAAAGCCTACACTGGAATTCTCATTAGTATATTTATTCATTATTTAACAAATGTTAGTTGAAAAGCTATTTTGTATCAGCCCTTTTTGAGTTTTTGAATGTGTAGACTTCAAGTGCATTAAAAGTGATTTGGTGGAAGAGTAAGCAATCACACCGGAAGACACACAGCATGCAGCCATAGGAACTTCAAACTCAGTGTGATCTTATTCTCATTAAAAGAAAAAGGGACAGTAGAAATCTGTTATCTTAAGACGAAAAAATGTGTACAGACACCAAAGTAAACATCGTTTCCTTTAGCTGGAGGGTCTTTATTCTCCAAATAGTCTGTAATGAACATGTCATGTCTTTGAGCAGAAAACAGACTGTAAATGTTTTTAAAAGGCAACTGATTTTGAAACCTAGAGGAGAATATTGGCACTCACTCTTCTGGCATTTATTAAGGTGGAAGGGGACTCAAGATGGAGTCTATCTTTTTTTTAAAAAGACAAATTGAATACATTAGCTATCTTTTGACTCTTGATCAATGATATTTTGATATCTAGGAAATACATGTATTTTAAAAAAATTAAAACACCAAGGATAACAACAATCATCCTGGACTGGGTGTTATGTGAAAAGGTAGGTTGTAAGTAGTTTTAGAAGTCCTTGTTAGTCTTCTGGACAATTTCATTCAATCCAGTTACATGCTGGCTTAAGACAATCATTTCCTTATTGACTCATTTTGGTAAAACAGACTAAGTGCATGTCCTGAAATATTAGAGTCAATCCCTCCCTTTTTCTGAAAATTAATAAAATAATTGTGGGGGGGGATTAGCACAAGTCACAGGCTTGGTGTAAGGCACAGAGATGACAAGTAACTCACTTCACATAGAGAAGGATCAGAGATTCTAGTTAGAGCTAACGTCAACCATGTGTGGCCCTGGGTTGTAGGGCTGTCTTAAGTCATGCCACCCATCAATATTGGTCCTTAAGAGACAGGTCTTCCGAGCTCTCTGAGTAAAAGCTAACTGAGCCATCTTTTCAATTAGTAAGAAAATACCAAGCAGAACATTATAGTTTACAGCCTCACGTTTTCAAATTAAATTATCTATTGATTAGTTGGGGGCTATCATTAAAAATCAGCACAATCACAGCTGACAAAGCCTTAAAAATATTCATCATGATGATTTTGATTAAATTGTAAATGTGGATCTGTACTTTATTTTAGAAGTAAAGGAGGCAAGTAAGCAATAAATTTGAAACGCAGGTAATTGGGGAAAAAGTAATCCGTTTAGTAAGTCCCACGAGCTAAGTGATTCAGAGAATGGTCACATATTTGGTTAAAGCGTTTTGTCTGAAAAGATTGCTTATATGGTAAATGTTTTAAAAATGTTATATAACAGGCTCAGGTTTAGGATTTGCATGCTTTATGCTGAACTGTGTTTAGGTTTTAAACTTATACTTAAGATAATAGTCAGCCTGCCCCTGCCCTGCTCTCTCTCTCACTCTCCCCTTCCTCCCTCCTCTCACCCTTCCTCCTCCCCTCTTATCCTCTCTCCTTCCCCTTTTCCCTCCCTCCTTCCCTCCTCTTTCCTCTACCCCTCCCCCTCCTCGTTCTTTCCTTCCTTCTCCCCTTTTCTCCCTTTCTTGCCACTATACTATCCATGCACCAATCACTGAAAGCAATTATCTCTCTCAGTAGGTACCTTCTTCCGTACTTCCATCCCATATCACCTCTACCTCTAGACTGAAAGGCATTTGTCTGACTTTTTGTTTAACCATGAGCCACTCACAATAGCTCAAGCTCAACAACTCTACAAATTTTAAGATGAAATATAGCAGAGAAGTTACAAAGCGTGTTCTGGAGCCTGATGTCCAAATCTGGTCTATCTCCTGCTAGCTGAATCTCCTTGGGAAATTAACTCATTTTTCTGCTACCTCTGCCTTCTTGGTAAAACGTTGGTAACAGTAAATAAAAATTACTTAGCATTGTAATTAGAATTAGATAATAACTCAATACTAAAACAACAAATTACAAAGATCTAATGCATAGAAAGTAATATTATACTTGTAATGTTTTGTAGAATTCAGACTTCTAGTAGAAATATTGACTTTTAGTCCTCAGTAAGCTAGCAATAGATCAATGTTAGTTTTTGCATGGTAATTTTTTTTTAGCAAGTCTTAATAATGTACTTAGAAGCTAAATTTTAGTAAATAGTACTTAGTTGAACACAACACCATGGAAAATGAAGTTACAAGTCAATTACTCATAAAAACAAAAGTAAACTTATGGATGTTTGGGAGTTGTTTATGGTTCACCAGTATGGCCTCTTTACAAAGTGTAGTCTGACAGTCATTTAATTTAAGGACTGAAATCCTCAACTATTATATTTAATCCCTTTCAAAATCTTCAAGGTGGAAAAAAAAAATCTTTTCACCAAGATTCGGTCCTGGTGGCAGCACTCCATTAAACTTCATATTAGATAATCATCTAATGTGCTGGACCCCTGTGATTTGCCACATAGTAAGTTGAATTCTAGAGATACTGAAATGTGTAAGACAAAGATCCTGACCCCAAGGGGTATATGGACTAGTCAGAGCGATGGGAAAGTAGACAAGAAAATTGCACAATAAAAACCAAGTGTTACCAGAGTCAGAGGTGCGGTGGAAGCATAGAAAAGGGTACACCTCCTTGCCTGGGCAGGAGTGAGTGGGTCCAAAAAAGATTTCTGAAAAAGTTAACATCTAAGCTGAAACCTGAAGGACAAGTATGAATTCTTCAAATAAAGGCAGAGAAAGAGGGTAAAGTTCTAGAGTGCACACAAAAGAACTGTGTGCATATAGAAAGACGCAAATGAGAAACTGCTGTGTTTATTCAGTGGGAATTTACTGAGGCCCTAAAGTATACCAGAACTGTATTCTGAAAACTTATTTAAATGTCAAACCACTGTCTCATCCACCCCTAAATTGAGCTTTTTCAGGACAGAAGCTCTCCTGTTTTTCTTTGCAAAGCCCTCAGCTCAATGTTTATCATATGGAAAATACTCAATATTATTAGTTGAAAAAATGAGTTAATCAGTAAATGATTTATCACAATTTCCTCCTTTTAGTAAGAAGCAACATATTGGTAAAACCATTGACCAGAATCAGCTCAGGAGAGGAGACCTATATAGCCCATCTCTAGTCATTACCTTCCTGGGAGAGATCAATTTATGTAATCAACATTCTTTGGCATACCATTTAACCAGGAAGTTGTATCTGCATCTCACCATGTGCCTGTCTTATTCATGGAGAGTTCACCAGCAGCTCTATGGAAGATATGTGGTTTTTATTCTCTCCTCTAGCCTGGTTGAATTGGGTTATGGAATGGAGAAAATGAGCTTAACTTCGGGGCTTTTCCTTTCTTCCTTCCTTCCTTCCTTCCTTCCTTCCTTCCTTCCTTCCTTTCTTCCTTCCTTCCTTCCTTCCTTCCTGCCTTCCTTCCTTCCTTCCTTCCTTTCTTTCTTTTTTTGGTTGACATCGGGTTTGTTTCTTTTTTAATATATTGTATTTTATATATTGTATTATATTGTATTTAATATATTGTATTTTAAAGATGTACAAATTAGAATTAGGTACATAAGTGATCTACATACAGGTGAAGTTTGGTCCTGCCATTGGTCCTCACTGGCTTAGGATCAGGTCCCCCTAGTGATGTTATATGTCCCCTCCATCCCCTAGCAGAGTTTTGCTACTGCCAGTCCCTTTATTGTAGTGTTATGATAAATGTTCAGGGTTCACTTATGAGTGAGAACATTTGGTATTCAGTTCTTTGTTTCTGTGATAGATCACTGAGTATGATAGATGCTAAGTCCACCCAAATTTCTGTGAAGTCCATAATTTTGTCCTTCTTTATGACTATCTAATATTCCACAGTGTATATGTACCACATTTTTAAAATCCAGTCCACTTTCACTTGGATTCATGTTATTGCTATCGTGAATCGTGCTGCAATAAACATGGGTGTGCAGATATCTTTTTTGTAGAATAATTTGAGTTCCTCTGGGTATATGCTCAGAAAGGGGATTGCTGGGTCCTACAGAAGGTCACATTTTAGGTCTTTTAGAAACTGACACCCTGTTTTCCACAGAGGTTGTCCACTGTTGTACCCACCAACAGCGTAAAAGGTGTTCCCTTTACTCCACAACCTCTCCAGTATCTGTTGTTTTTTGAGTTATTAATGACAGCTATCCTAACTGGAGCTAGGTGGTGTTTCACTGTGGTTTTGATTTGCATTTCTTTGATGATTAGTGAGGCAGAGCATTATTTTTATGCATCTGTTGGCTGTTTATATGTCTACTTTTGAGAAGTGTCTATTCACGTTTTTTGCCCACATTTTAAAAAAAGTTTTTATTTTAAAGATGTGGCGTACAGTTCAGAGTAGGTATACAAATGTTTGTTATGCAGGTACCCTTGTTGATGAAGTGTGCCTCCCCCCCCACTCCCCTGGCAGTTTCTCTCAACTGCCAATCCCTTTCTTATAGTATTATGATAATTGTTCAATTTCTGCTTATGAATGAGAACATATGGTACTCTGTTCTTTGTTTCTGTGATAGATCACTGAGTGTGATAGACTCTAAATCCATCCAAGTTGCTGTAAAGCCCATATGTCTGTCCTTCGTTATGGCTGCATAATATTCCACTGTGTATATGTACCACTTTTTTTATCCAGTCCAACTTTGATGGGCAGCATGGTTGGTTCCATGTTTTTGCAACTGTGATTAGAGCTGCAACAAACATGCATGTGTAAGTATCTTTTCTGTAGAATGATTTGAGTTCCTCTGGGTATATTCCCAATAGGAGGATTGCTGGGTTCTATAGAAGGTCAATTTCTAGTCCTTTCAGCAATCACCATACTGTCTTTCAAAGAGGTTGCACTAGTGTGCATTCCCACTAGCAGTATAGAAGCATTCCTTTTTCTCTGCATCCTCACCAGCATTTGTTGTTTGTTTTATTAGTGATGGCCGTTCTTACTGGGATTAGGTGATATCTCAATGTGGTTTTGATTTGCATTTCTCTGATGATGAATGAGGCTGAGCACCTTTTCACGTGTCTGTTGGCTGCCCATATATCTTCTTTTGAAAGTGCCTATTCATATCTTTTGCCCACTTTTTTAATGAGGCTTTCTTTTTTCTTTCGGCACATTTGAGTTCCTTGTAGATCCTAGATGTTAGGCTTTCATCAGATATACAGTTGGCAAATATTTTTTCCCATTCTGTGAACTGTCTTTCCGCTCTATTGGTGATTTCTTTTGCTTTGCAAAAGCTTGTCAGTTTGATAAGGTCCCACTTTTCTGTCTCATCACTTATGGCATGGGCGCTTGGAGTTTTGATCAGGAATTTGTTGCCAGTTCCAATTTCCATAAGGGTATCTCCTGCATTTTCTAAGATTCTTGTAATTTGAGATTTTACATTTAGTTCTTTGATCCATTCAGAGTCAATTTTTGTGTATGGTGATAAGTAGGTGTTTTGTTTCAATCTTCTGCTTGTGATCAGCTGGTTTTCCCAGCACCATTTACTGAATAGGTTCTCCTCTCCCCAGTGGTTGTTGCTGGAGACTTTGTCAAAGATGAGTTGGTTAAGAAATTAAGGTTTTGCTTCTGGAAACTCTGTCCTGTACCACTGGTCTATATGCCTGTCCTTGTACCAATATCAGGCTGTTTAAAAAGTATTGTAGCTTTATAATAAAGTTTAAGGTCTGGAAGTGTGATACCTCCCACTTGGTTTATTTTGCTAAAGATTGTTTTGGCTATTCATGGTTGTTTTTGATTCCATATGAATTACTAAATTTTTCCTAGTCTGGGAAGAATGATGTTGGTAATTTAATGGGTATTGTATTGAATCTATAGATTGCCTTGGGATGGATGGACATATTAACAATGTAGATTCTTCCCATCTATGAGCATGGAATATTTTTCCATTGTTTCCATTGTTCTATGAGCATGGAATATTTTCCATTGTTCCATTGATTTCTTTGAGCAGTGCTGTGTACTTTTCATTGTAAAGGCCTTTCATTTCTCTGTTTAGGAAGGTGCTAAGGTATTTTATTTTCATTGTGACTATTTTGAATGGAATTTTGCTTTTTATTTGGTTCTCTGCCTGTTTATTGTTGGCATATAAAAATGTGACTGTCTTTTGCATGCTGATTTTGTACCCTGAGACTTTGTCAAAGTCCTTTATATGTTCAAGGAGGTTTTTGACAGATTCCCTTGGGTTTTCAAGGAATAGGATTATATCATCAACAAAGAGGGATAACTTTACTTTCTCTGTTTCTATTTCGATACTCCCGATTTCCTTCTCTTATCTGCACTCTAGCTAGGGCTTCCAACACTATGTTGAACAGGAGAGGTGAGAATGGGCAACCTTATCTTACTCTTTTTTTTCCAGGGGAAATGTTTCTAATTTCTGTCTGTTTAGCAATATTTTGGCTGTGAGTTTATCGTAGATGGCTCTTTCTATTTTGAGGTATGTTCCCTCTATTACTAGGTGTTCAAGGGTTTTTATCAAGAAGAGATGCTGGATTTTGTCTAAAGCTTTTTCTGTGTCTAATCTATCATTGATCATTATTCCTCAATGACCACTTTCTCATATCTCACCAATCATATATTTCATTCTTTGTTCTTCCTTCCAGCAAAGTATCAGGTATGTTTTAGCATCTACTTTTTAATTAGAATATTTGCCCCTTTTAGTCTGATAGCACCTTTATCACTCCAAAACACCCAATGGATTGTACATAGACATTAAATGTTTAAATATGTCTACAACTGAAATGTGTGGGAATAGCAAATGGTCTTTTGCTACCATATTTAAAGATCTTCTGAAATTCACCCATTTAATTTGCATATTGGAGTACCTACTGTGTAAAAGAGCCTGTGTTAAGTGTTTAGGCATATCCTATGGTTCCAAATATTAATGAGGTTTGAACAAAGTTGAATCTGCAAGTTTCTTTATAGTGGTCATCAGGAAGTGACGTAGCAGAATGTTCATGCTGTCTGCATGCTGTGAAAGATGATAAACTATTTAGGTAACCTTATTAATCCTTCATAATATGATCTCAAATGTGTGTGTGTGTGTGTGTGTGTGTGTGTGTGTGTGTGTGTGTGTGTGTGTTTGCCCCCCAGCCTTTGCTTCTGAGGAGGAAAAGTTGGGAGTTCTCTCATCACCCTAAGTTCTGGGTGCCCTAAATGTCTCCAACTTAAGAATCTTAACTCTTCATCTTATTTTTGTGACAGCAGCTGGAGTACAAATTAAGCAAGACTTAAAAGCACTCAGGTTCAACTCCTTTTTTTTTCTTCTGTCCATGCACAAATAATCAAGGCCAGCAATGCTGGCAATGGCTCAGCCCAGAGGGAAAACCTAAAATACTTTAAGGTCTATATTTCCCAAAGGTAGTGATGCCAGGCCACTTGGTAGCCTATTCTTAGTTTTGTGACCAGCAGAAAAGGTAGACCAACTTGATGAGCACCACCTGTAGTCTTCTTCCCAGCTACCATCATATGCCCATTCATTAATTCATTCCACAAATACTTATTGAATGTCTACTCAACATCAGGGCAACAACAGAATAGGAGATATTACTTTTGTCCTCATGGAACTTACATTCTACTTGGATATAATAGGGGGAAAAGAGTGACCAAAATACTTAGAAACTGTAAGTATTACGTATAAATGTATAAGATATTGTACTAGAGAATAAGGTTGGCTAAGGTTGTCAGAAAAAAAAAATTCTGGATGACATGAAGTTTCAGCAGAGACCTAAAAGATGAAAGGGGATCTGGGGAAGCATGTTCTAGGCTGATGGAATAGCAAGTATGAAAACAATGAATGTGAGCACACATTACCTTACAGATGTTTTGAATGCAGCCTCTGGTGCTAATATGAGGGGAGACCCAAAAAAACTGGAATTATTTTTTGGAGGGTGGGCCTCTGTAGTACAGGCTTTCTTGGCTACATAAGTGATATAGTATCCCATGGTATCAGTGTACCAGCTAGTTTCATTGTGAGAGACTGCGTTCGGCTTCAGTGAATATTTTTTTCAACACACTTGCCCATTTCTTGATGGGTGATTTACGAGTGCACCTGCCCTGAGTGTTCAGCAGTTTTTGTCCAAAACAGCACGAACCTTGTGTCCCACCTTCCCTATTCGCCTGACCTTGTCCCAAGTGACTATTTTATTGTTGTTGTTTCCCCGATGTAAAAAGTTATCAAAGGGAAACATTTTGCTGATGTGGAAGGGTGAAACAAAAAACGGCACAAGCACTGAAAGCCATCAAAATTGATGAGTTCAAAAACTCTTTTGAGCAGTGGAAAAAGCATCTTAATGGTGTATTGCATCAAATAGAGAGTACTTTGAAGGCGACTGAAATTTAAATATGTAAGAATAAATATACAATTAAAAATAAATTCCAGTTTCTTTGGGGTTCCCCCTTGTACATGATTAGTAGGAGAGATGTTAAATTCTGGAGGGACAGTCCAAGGCTGGGACATATGAGGTCCTACAGGCCAAGACTTAAATTTTGTTCCCAACAAAATGAATACCTCAACTCAACTTTTCACTCAACAAATACTCAAGTATTTGTTTATCTGTTTTTTCTTTCTTTCTTTCTTTCTTTTTTTTGAGTTGGAGTCTCACTCTGTCACCCAGACTGGAGTGCAGCCTCGACCTGCTGGGCTCCAGCGATCCTTCCCCCTTGGCCTTCCAAGTAGCTGGAATTACAGGTGCGCACTACCACGCCCGGCTCATTTTTTTTTTAATTTATTGTAGAGATGAGGTCTCGACAAGTTGCCGGGGTGGGTCTTGAACCCACGGGCTCAGGCAATCCACTCACCTCAGCCTCCCAAGGCGCGGGATTACAGGCTGAGCCACTGAGCCCGGCTATCTGTTTTTTCATTGTAACTATTGCTATTGTCTCTGTAGCCTGAGGCTTTTAGAAAAGGTCACTTGACCCTTTCTAGGTAAGTCAAATGTCCTTCTTCATTTTTAAATGTTTTGGTGGGAAGGGAATGAGAAAAACTTCTAGAACAGCACAGTGCAGTAGATATTTCTTCAGTGACATAAATATTCTATATCATTAATGTATAATAAGGCACCCAGTAACCACATGTGACTACTGAGCACTTAAACGCAAGTTAGTGATACCAAGAAACTGATATTAAATGTCATATAATTTTGATTACTTAAAATTTAAATAACCAAATGCTGCTAATAGCTATCATTTTGGACAACATAGCTGTAGAGCCTTTTTCAAGTGTCATGCTGGTGATTCACTGAAATCCACACCTGGAATTCACACCAATAGTAGTCTTCACAAAGTGCTTCAGTTAATGACATTGGTGACCATTGATCTATTCTGCTCATGATACAGACTTTTTCACAAAGTATCGGTTGTTTTCATCTATCCAATATTAATTCTTCTTTCTCCTAGTTCTATAACTACATAATCCTTAGATATACATATCTCTTCCATTTTTCCTTCATGCTTCCAGGGAGTGGGCTCCTTGCCTAACTCTAAAGTTGGGTATGGGACCAAACCTGTCAATTGGCATAACTCTATCTCCTATGCATAAGGATTAGTCCAGAGATGATCAGGGGCCCATGTCCATCCAATGAGACAGTCTCAGAACTCTGATTAAAACTGTTAGAAACTGACCAAGTTGAGCCTGAAATTGCTGGCCATTTCTCAGACTGCCTGAAAATGTGGCCAATCTCATAGAAGGCCCAAGAGGTAGGATGGAGTCCCAAATCCTTAAATCTAGCCCTGACGAAATCCAGAGTTTTCCTTAGATTTTTTACTTTCATGAATCAATACATCCCTTTTGTTGCTTTAGCCACCTTGAATTGGTGTTTTAATTAAAAGTCATCACAAAAAGTTCTGATGGCCAGGCTCGGTGGCTCAGCCTGTAATCCCGCACCTTTGGGAGGCTGAGGTGAGTGGATTGCCTGAGCCCGCGGGTTCGAGACCCGCCTGGGCAGCAAGACCTCATCTCTACAATAAATCAAAATATCAGCCGGGCGTGGTAGCGCATGCCTGTAATTCTGGCTACTCGGAGGGCTGAGGCGGAAGGATTGCCGGAGCCCAGCAGGTCGAGGCTGAGGTGGCCAGGAGCGGCCACTGCACTCCAGTCTGGGTGACAGAGTGAGACTCCAACTCAAAAACAAAACAAAACAAAACAAAAAAAAGTTCTGATGAATACAATAATTAGTGTCAAGAAATATAGCCTTTTGTGACTATCAATTTCTCAAATCACACAGTACTAATACCTAAGAAATTAGGAGAGAAAACTGGTCAAAATTGGGAGTATGGAAGTGGAAAATAACAATGTGAGGGACTTGGTGAATTTTCTTCCTTAGTTATTTAGCTGGACATGTGAATCTGACAACAAAGGGTATTGCCTTTGCTTCCTACATAGATTGAAAATGCTACAATCTCATCGTTGATCAAATTTAGTTGGAAAGAAGGTTTAGACTCAGAATATGATGTTCTTGGAATAAAAAATTCAGAATAAGCAAAATGAATGTATATTTACAGGTGTGGATATTATTTTAAAATTCTGTAGACAGGATCTGAGAAGCAAACTCTTTCACAATATGAAGTCAATTGTTGTCAAATTATTATCCCAACTTCATTCTACTCTTATGAGAAGAATGACCATTGATGAATTGTGACTGTGAACTATTGTGTGTGTGTGTGTGTGTGTGTGTGTGTGTGTGTGTGTGTGTGTGTGTGTGCACATGTGTGCTTTTATGGCTTACCACCCTATCAGTAGACATTGGACTTCTTTCTGGGGTAGACATGGTTCCTTAACCCTCTCTGTATACTAGCATATAGGTCCTATCTAATTGGCACATGATTGCTAAATTCGGCCCCAAGTCATGTCCATGGCTTTTGTTTTTGGGGTTTTTTTTTAGTTGGAGTCTCACTCTATCACCCAGACTGAAGTGAAGTGGCACAGTTATGGCTCAACTTAGCTTCTACCTCCTTGGCCCAGGCAATTCTTCCACCTTAGTAGCTGGGGCTTCAGACATCTACCACCACGTACCCAGCTAATTTTTTTTTTTTTTTTTTAGTGACAAGGTCTCGCTGTGTTCATGCCCAGGAACTTTGACTTAAATGTGAATAAGTATGTGTTTCCCAGCAGTCAAATGCCTATTTTGATCACAGTTTCAGGCTGGGAGTCAAATTCCTAAAATGCTTTAAGTTTTGTGTTGTGTTGGCTCTCTAGTCCCACATTAGCCGGGTGTGGAACTGTTAATGCACTTCCCATGCTTATCTTTGACTGAAACCTCCCTCAATATCTCCTGTCATAATTCAAACCCTTGAAACATGAGAGATGGCCTGGGTGTTTCATAGTGATGCATAATAGTCTCTTCCTTGTCAAAGGCTCTAAGTGACTCAGTTCACTCACATTCTAGGAGCTTTCTTAGACAACCATTACATCGTCATCAGTGATAATTCAAAATGGAGTGTTCTCTTGACCAGGCTTGGAGTGCATAAAACACTGGATTTCTATGTTCCTGGTCTGAGACTTCTCAGGACTGAGTCTATTTGTAGCTTTAAGAAGATGACCTTTCCAAAGGAACATCTTTCCCTATTTAATTAACAGCATTTCCTTCCAAAATACCTCTGGAGTCTTGAGTAGGATTGTAGACAGTTGAGGAAAACAGGACTTTGCTTTTTACTCCATATATATATATTTTTTGGTCTTTTTGTTTGTTTTTACAATAACTCTTTGAAGTTTATTTTTAAAATGTTATTGAAATGTATTTCAAAGTTTTTTCTCCTTGGATAGATGGTCTAGTTGTGTTTTTTTTCTTTCTTTTAGAATATAAATGCAATTCTTCCAAGAGGATCACACATACAAGACTACATAGAGTAGAGAAGCAAAATGTATTTCCCAACACACATATAGCTTCTAAACATACTTCCCTTCCCCAGAAGAAACCACAAATAGTATCCATTTTCCATATCTTTAGAGGTGATATGTATGAGAGAAAAAAGACATACCAATTAAAATATACTAGTATCTGTTTTCTATATGTTTAGGGATAGTGTGTATGAGAGAAAAAAGATATACCAATTAATGTGTGTGTATAAACATAGATACAATTTAAAATAAACATGATCTCTCTGTATATTTATTGTATGCATGTGCACAGATGTATACATGTATGTACATGTATATGTGCATGCATATGAATATGTGATACTGCTTTTTTCCATTTAGCAGTGCATCATGAATATTTCCCATGTTGTACTTATCTATGTACAACAGTCTTTTTAGCAGCAGCCCAGTATTTCATGGTGTGCGTGTGCATCCTAAATGGTTTAATCACCTCCCTAATTAATAAACACTGGACTGTTTCCCATTTTTCCTATTGGCGACTGTACTAAAACAGCATCCTTGAACATAAGCAAGCCTTCTCTACTGCATTGCCAAATGATGACTGCTGGCGCTAATTGTAATACCACTGGCTCTTCCATGTCCCTCTCTGCTAATATTCCCTGCTGACATAGAACACATTTATGGGGCCTGATCTTGGCTGATGATCTGTGCACAAATATAGCAAAGGGATGATATGTGTTCTAAACTTACCTATAGAAAAACAGATTGTTTTCCTAGGGATGATGCCACTAAACACATTCTGGGATGCTCACCTCAAGTGTGAAGATGATTTGTTTGGAACGATTTGAAAACAAAGTTCAGGTTTATTTCTCATAAGTCTCTTATTTGGAGGGGGATTTCATGAACCATTCTTATCTCTCTTATGCCTGCAGGCTACAGGCCCTTTATGAGATGGGTATTTTTGAAGGAACAACTTTATTCTTAGTAAGGTTGACAGGAGTTTTAATGAGGAAAGAAATTAAAAACCAGAGTTGGAGGCAACATGGTCAGCAAAAACAAAAGACAAACAAGGAACAGAAATCTAGTTTAATATGCCCTTTAAAATGTCAGTTATTGTAAATATTCTTGTACATATCTATTAATAGTTATGAGTGAGAAAAAGAGAAGAACTCTTGAGGTTATCTTCGTAGGAGAGTAGTTGTCAAATCTCCACATGCTCTTCCTTTTAGTTAAACTTGACCAAATCCAGTAGCAATTAAAATTGTGCACATAAAGTAATGTATTTAATGCAGTAGAGGAGGGATTGGAAAATCATGGCCCCAGGATCAAATCCAGCCCACCTGAATTATTATTATTTTTATAATAAATTCTACCGAAACGCAGCCACACCTATACATTTGTGTATCATCTGGGGCTACTTTTGTACTACATGGCAGAAGTGAATAGTAAGAAGTCCCTCAAGCCAAAAGTATTTACTATTTGGCCCTTTAAAGAAAAAAAGCATTTGTCAACCTAGGGAACCTCACTATTTAAAGGTGTTGACTGTTGATTTATTTTAAAATGCGAGGAAAGAAATCAATCTCTAATCAAAGGCTGCAGAGCCTCCCTGGGAGGAGAGAAGAGGCCACAACGTTTTGTCTCTGCCTGGGAGGAGGATACACCTGAGAGACTGAGGGAGAGACTGAGCTACACCTGCTCCATTCTTTCGCCTTTTCTCCCCAGTTCAGGAAGTTGCTCTTTTTATGACAGGATGGGACTGAGCAAGCAATGGAGAGATCCCAATTTCAAATAATAGGGCTGAAGTCTATGAAAAAAATTACAACCAAGTTATTAGTGACACAAAATCATGTACTTGGGTCTGGCAATTACCTCTTGTTATTGATTCCTTCTCCAAATCCATTTGTCCAAGTTCTCACCCCTCTAGGACCTCAAAATGTGATCTGGAGTTAGGATCCTTAAAGAGTTAATTATGGTTAAATTAGTCATGAGATTGGACACTAATCCTGTATGTTTAGTGTCCTTATAAGAAGAGGAAATTGGGACACAGACACACACAGAGGAAAGATCACATGAAGACACAGAGAGAGGTTGGACATCTCCAAGCCACGAAAAAAGGACTCAAAAGAAAAACTCTGCTAACACCTTAGTCTTAAACTTCTACCCTCCAGAGTTGTGAGAAAATAAATATCTGTTGTTTAAATCACTTAGTCTGTGGTATTTTGTCATGGTAGAGGCCTAACATATTAATATGTCTGCTTAAGTATATTTTGATGGCTTCTTCCCCCCATAACCAAGAGTTACCCAGACTAAAGTGTCAGTTATGACAAAGCTAAACATTCCTAATGTAGTAGAAAACACATGACTCTCATGCTTTCTCTCCTCTTCTTCCTCTTAGACATTTGATGTACTTTGAAGGTGCTGGAATAGGTCAACCCCCACTCTGAGCAAAATGTGCTGTGGCCAAATAAGATCACCAAAATGATTGAAATGAAAAGACTCCCTTCAGATCTTTCTGCTATTCCAGAAAATTCCTGCCAAGTATGCTCTAGGAAAACTGTGAGGTGCTGTCTGATTTCTGTGACAGGGACTTTGGGTTTCCTGAGGGATGGTCTTTTCAATGCTATCAACTTCCCCAAGTTTGTGGCCTGTGGGTGGTGCTGGTGTGGGCAGAGAGGAATGAATGATTGATGGACTGTGAGCCTCCTAAGTAGAAGCAGGCAGGTAGGAAGCTTTTTTAATATCATATTTTATATACAACCATGGGTCAGGCCAGGCTATAGATATACAGTGCCTGACCCTAGTATGGAAGAACGATCGATTGTGCTCAAACAGCGAGCTATCCAAATGATTTATTTATGCAGCAATGCAGCTCTCTGCTTCTTTGGAGGGGGGCACAGACTGAAAGGATTTTGCGTATGCATGTGTGTATGTGTGTCTCTGTGTGTGTATGAGTATTTGTGTTGTGTGTGTGTGTGTGTGTGTGTGTGTGTGTGTGTGTGTGTGTGTGTGTGAGAGAGTATGTGGCCTCCCACGATCCTCCTAGTTTCAACTGAACCTGTAATTGGTTCCTCAGAGACCAGATAATCACACTTTGCTTTTTCTACCTATATAAATGCTCATTTGGCTTTTTGATTTCTTGTTAATTTCCCAGTTTTACAACTCCAAGAATTGGATTTTTGGGGGGCAAAATACCATGTTATCAGAACAAAAGAATGGCACTCTGAGAAGACGGTTGAAAATTCCAGAGTCTTTATAACTGGAATTGGTCCTTATTATTTCTTTTTTGGCCTAAATTTGAGAAGAAGCTTTTAAGGAGTTATTATGAACACATACACTGTATTTCTTCCCAACTATAATGATGCCCTTTCAGGAAAGGATCAGAATATAGTCATTAGGGCTGGACATTCCAAACCTGGTCAAGTCTACAGAGGCATAACAAATTGAACAACTGCATTCCATGAGAGAGATTAAAATCCATACAACTAGAACCCTAAATAATAGGTTCTGGAACCAAATGAAATTTAAAAAACCCAATTGCCTTTTGTCTATGCCACTGAGCATGAAGTCTGATAGTAATTGTCTTACTTCTGTATGTTAGTCTAGGATTGTTTAGAGAATTATATCTAAAGGGGAAGAGCAAAATTCCAATTTATTGATAGGCATACTCTCTATAAGCTACTGTTCAATAAGACACTGCAATAATGGAAATTTCTTATATCTGGCCTCTCCAATATGAGCTGAACTTGTGTGTTGAGCATTTAAAATGTGGTTAGTGCAGCTGAGGTGCTGACTTCTTTTTTTTTTTTTAGATTAGAAAATATAGTTTATTTATAAAGTAAATGAAGGAGAGAAAGAGGAGATTCACCTCCCCAAGGCAGGGGTGGGGGCCAAAGCCAGGAAACATGGCCTGACCATGAATCTTTAATTCTATTTAATACAAACTTAAATAGCCCCACTGAATAGTGCCTACCATGTCATACAGTATCGTTCTATATGCCCGGATCTCATATCTTACAAAAAAGTACGAATATATATATATTTATTATCTGTGCTCACATCTATATAATATACTGGAAAGTATAGACAAAAAGCCAACAAAGATACAGACAAAAGTTGGAATTAGAACAATATAAAGAGAGGATTTCAACATCTTATCTTGCCTAATTCCAGAAAGAAAAAGAAAAAAGTGGTAGAATTAAAAACTAATAAAATACATCAGATGAAACTAATTATGTCATAGAACCAATTATGTCAAGCAATCTCTTTGAATTAAAATTAAAAGGAAAAAGATAGAGGATTGTGACAATTATCTCTGTAATCCAGTCAGCCCCCTCTCTTTGTCCTATTACAGAGGAAGTGAATTTTGGAGTCTCAAACATCCCTTATGTTTTGTACAATCAGAACCTAAAAGCAGTCATTTCAGTGACTTTCAAAGCTGTGAACCAGCAAGCAGGTGACAGTGAGTGAGAGGAGCAAGATTGTGAACACAGTCAGTCTCTGAAACTAAATCTATGTGTTTTATGAAAGTCCCTTATTGTTGAAAGCCTTTTGCAAATCTTCCACAGTCTTCACTTTGCTGATCCATGGCCACGAATGCCTTTTTCCAGGTCTCCAGTGGGTGACAGAGAAATGGCAAACTAGGGATTGTGTTCACAGGCTTAGAGATTCCAAATTTGGTCACAACCACAATATTTTCCCCAGGTTATTAAAAGGAAAGCCACACTTTACTTTCCTAGATTATATTGATGGTGAGTGGCATGTGATATGATTGCTCTATGAGTTCTTGACCCCACTGCAGAAAATAACTTCAGAACGAGTCACAGAAAGAGTTGAAGTATAATTTATTATAGAGAGCAAAACATGTTCAAGAAAGAATGAGGGTACCTTAAAAAAGAAGACACCTCTTTGCCTTTAATAAGAAGCTTTACATACATCTATATCCATGATCAAGCAAACTATTCCATACACTAAGAGTGAAGGGCTGTAGGTCTTTTGTCAAGAGTCTTCATCTATCTCTCAACCTTTTAACTCACAAGGATCTCCAAATAATGAAGATGACTGCTTCATTAGATCTGGACTTCTCTTAGAACACTATGTTTCTGTGTTCTGTGTCTCAATGTCTTATTGTTTCTATGATTTACTGCATTGGTATTTCCACTGGCAATTCCCTCCGGCAAGGTGGTCAGGTTTGATATCCCTGGTGGGTTGGGTGAAGGTCCTGTGCCAGTGAGAAAGATGTCTGGGCACAACCATGCTCCTCAGGTCACTAAATTAGACCTGCCTAAGAATACTTGCCCAGTGACTTCTAAACTCTGTGCTGTGCTACCTATGCCTACCTCAGTATGTTCTAAAGCATGTTTAGATTACTACCTCAGAAATAAATTGAGAGAGGAAGAAAAAAAAGAAGTACAGGAGAGAATACGCTAAGGAGAAGCAACAGAGGGCAATTAAAAATGCATAGAATTAAAACACACAGAAGAGCAACCTCCACTAGAATCACAGAGATGGATCAAATCCCATCCAGGGTTGACGCTGGGCCCTGGGAGACTTGGAGATTCAGCAGCCTCTCTGGTGGGCAGGATTTTCTTTGTCCAGGTCAAATCAGTATGCCATCTCTACATACCTGAATTATTACAAAGGCAAAGACTCCACCTGCCTTCCGGGACTTCACGTTTTCCTGTGACTGAGCAGCATTAGGTACTAAACCTTTCTGCATAGACCCAATCAAATTAGAGGCTAACTCTGAAACTGTAACAACTGTAACCACCTGGGACCAGAAATGGCTTGCATTTTATTTTTTTCTTTCTAGCATTTTGAAGTGAACATGGCATATGGCGCACATTTCAATTTTTGCAAATATTAATTTGTAATGGGATATATGCACCTAACTTTATATTGTTCCTGAATTACCTGAAAGATTAGAATTTATTTATGTGATTTTGATGCAATTGTAATTAAAGTGAAGAAACCAATATTTTTCCCTAATTGATGGTACATTAATCTGAAAGCTACCTGAGGGTAGGAATTCTGTGTTAAACATGCCGTAGCCTTAATTTAGTAGCATGTCAGACTTGGCATACACAGTTGTCCGCGCTATGTGCTGAATGTTTTCCAGATATTTCCTGGATTTTTCTGATCCTCAAAAAACTTATAATATGACCTAGTACTGAAGGTATCTATATTCCAAGAAAAGAAGAAATTCAAACACATCTGGCATCGCTTTTTTATTTTTTAGTCACTGATTGGTACCTGAACACATTAGTTATTTTTCTCGTATATCTGGTGGATGGTGTTTAAGTTCATCATATTTATGTGTCCCAGAGAAGGAGAACTGGGGTGGAGGTTGGGGGGTGGAAGTAGAAACCCAAACAAACAAATAACCCAGAATACACTAGCTATCTGTTTTCAGCTACACGTAAATTTATTTTTTTAATGATTTTATTAGGAAGGCTTCTATATTCTATTTTGTAATGCATTTCCCTGAGGGAACTTTAGACCTTGCAGCTCTGTTTGCATTTCCTATCAGATTGGGGGTGGGGAGTGTGGGCAGAGAACAGGATAATGGAAATTTCACAAGTTATTCCATTTCTTAAAAAACCTGTTTCTTGGCCTGACAGTTTCTTAAATCTGTAGACCTTGATGTTTTAATCTCATGCATTCTGATAGAGCTTGATATTCATAACTGGTGGGTTTGATAAATTTTTAACCAGGAAGTTGAATATAATGAGAAAACACAAGGGGAGGTTTGTATTTTGCACCTTGTCGGTGAGGTTCCCAGTTCATTTTCACTTTTTCCACTAAGAGTATTCCTTGGAGGTGTCAGAGTTGCCCAAAGCTAACTTCCACCCATATTGAAATGACTTTGTCTGAGTTTTCCAAAATTCCAATTTCTGTGCAGGTGGTAATATCTGAATGTGAGCAGCAGAATACATACCAGTTTAGAACTCATATAAATATACATTTATACGCCATGTGTGAACTCATAAGGTGTGGGATAAATCTTGTCATTTTGACATAAGTAGAATAACAAATAGATTGAAAATAGGATGCGCTGTTGAAAAAGCATGTTTTGGATCACAATGCAGTTATACACTAATAGTTTTATAAGAATTGAATCCCAAAGATCAGACAATTAGTTATAACAATTTGATCACTCTAGCCATTGTAAGTAAATTAAAATATTAATTTTATCTCAGGAACACTTTTCTCTCTTTATTATACAAATGACAAATGTATTCGAAAGAAGAGAACAATAAAATGAACCCTCATGTTCCAATCCCCAGATTCAACAACTGTCAGCTCATAGCCGGCCATGTTTTGTCTATACCCTCACTTATTTCCTCCATATTCTTGGATTATTTTAAAGCCAAGGCCAGACATCATTCATTTCATCCATAAATGTTTCAGTATGTATCTCTAAACATAATCACACCCAACTGTACAACATTAACATTGCTTTCCTAAGATGGTTAATATATGATGTGTTCATGTTTTCAATTATCTTCCATATTTTTAAAGTTAGTTTACTTGAATTGAAATTCAAAAATGGACCATAGAATGCAACTGATTGATATGACTGAATTTTGCTAATTTTTATGTCCCACATCCATATTTTCCCTTTTTTTCATTGTAGCTTTTTTGTTGAATAAATGAGATTGTCTTCCTAAGTAATTTTTTAAGCATATCATGATTATGAATTATTTCTCTTTTTTATCCAAGACAAAATATTAGCATGATAAATCATTGATTTAACCAGTAAGTTCAGGATGAATATCAATCTGATATTAATTTAATACATATATACACTCCACTTTTTAATTCTTTACTTTTTATGGATACATAATAATGGTATACATTTATGGAGTACATGTTATATTTTGAAACAAGCACGTATCACAACATGTCATGAGCAAATCAAGGTCAAATTGGGGTATTCATCACCTCATACATTTATTATTTATTTGTGTTGGGAGTGTTCCAAATCTACTTCTCTAGTTATTTTAAAATATATAAAAAGTTATTCTTGAGTATAATCACCCTATTATGCTACTGAACACTAGATCTTATTTCTTCTATCTATCTGTGTTTTTGTACCCATTAACCAATCCTCCTTTATCTTTTCCTTCTCACTACCCTACCCAGGCTTTGGTGACCATCATGCTACTCTCTCCTGTTTTTTAGGTCCTGTATATGAGTGACGTGTGATATTGGTCTTTTGTACCCAGCTTATTTCATTTAATATAACAACCTCCAGTTCCATCCATGTTAGTGTAAATGACATAATTTTATTATTTTTGGTGGCTGAATAATATCCAACTGCATATATATGTACTATGTTTTCTTCATCTGTTCATCAGTTGGTGGTCACTTAGGTTGATTCCATTTCTTTGCTATTTTGAATAATGTCGCAGTAAACATGGAGGTGCAAATATCTCTTTCATACACTGATTTCTTCCCCCTCTTTTGGACATATACCCAGCAATAGGATATCTGGATCATGTGGTAGTTCTATTTTTCATTTTTGAGGAGTCTCCATACTGTTTTCATAGTGGTTATACTAATTTACATTCCCACCAAATGTACAAGTGTTTCTTCACATTCCCACCAGGATCTGCATTTTTTTGTCTTTTTGATAAAATCCATTATAACTGAGGTGAGATGGTATCTCATTGTGATTTTGATTTGTATTTCCTTGATAACTTGTGATTTGAGCATTTCTTTCAAGTATTTGTTGGCCATTTGTATATCTTCATTTGAAAAATATCTATGCAGATCTTTTGCCTATTTTTTACTCAAATTATTTCTATTATTAAGTTGTTTGAGTTCTTTATATATATTCTGTTTATTAATTTCTTGCCAGCTGAACAGCCTGCAGTTATTTTCTCCCATTTTGTAGGTTTCCTCTTCACTTTGTTGATTGTTTCCTTTGCTATGCAGAAAGAAGCTTTTGCTTTGATGTGATTTTATTTGTCTACTTTTGCTTTGGTTGTTGTACTTTTGAGGTCTTACTCAAGAGATCTTTGGCAGACCAATGTCCTGAAGAATTTCCCGGTATTTTATTCTTGTAGTTTCATAGTTTTAGGTTCCACATTTATGTATTTAATTAATTTTGAATTGAATTTTGTATATGGTGACAGGGGCTAGTTTCATTCTTCTGCTTATGGATATCTAGTTTTACAAGCACCAATTGTTGAAGAGACCGTCCTTTTCCCAGTGTGTGTTCTTGGTCTCTTTTTTGAAAATGAGTTGGCTATAAATGCATGAATTTATTTCTTGGTGCTCTGTTATATTCCATGAGTCTATGTATCTGTTTCTATGCCAGTCCTATGCTGCTTTTCTTATTATAGCTATGTTGTATAATTTGAATTCAGGTAATATGATGCCTCCATTGTACTTTTGCCCAGAATTACTTTGACTGTTCTAGGTCTTTTGTAAGTCTAAGTACATTTTAGGATTTGTTTTTTTCTATTTCTGTGAAGAGTGCCATTGGTGTTTTGATAGAAATTGCTTTGCATCTGTAGATTACCTTTTGTAGTATTGTCGTTTTCACACTATTAATTCCTCTAATCCATAAACATGTGATGCATTTCCATTTTTTTGTATTTTCTCAATTTCTTTCATCAGTGTTTTGCAGTTTTTCTTATAGATGTCATCCACCTCCTTGATTAAATTTATTCCTCAGGTTTTTTTATTTTTGGATCACTATTTTAAATAGGGTTGCATTCTTGATTTATTTTTTTTGCTAGTTCATTGCTGGTGTAAAGAAACACTACAGTAAATCTCCTACATACCAAAATTGCATTCGTAAGTCCAATTTCTCCATAAGCTAAACAAAGTTAGTCTAGGTACCCAACTAACATGATAGGCTATATAGTACTGTGCTGTAATAGGTTTATAATACTTTTCACATAAATAATACATAAAAGCAAACTCAAAAAATAAAGAACTAATTTTTAATCTTCAGTACAGTACCTTGAAAAGTACAATAGTACCGTACAGTACTACAGCTGGCATACAGGTTCTATACATATAGAATATACACCAGGCATGTGAACTAACTTACGCAACTGGACTTACAAACCCACATTCATATCTTTGAAAGTGCCTAATCCTGACTTGTATTACAAATCTTTATAATAAAATAAAGTTTTAAAAAAAGTTTGCAACTTGAAAGTCCGTATGTAGGGGACTTAGTATACTGATTTTTGGATGTTGATTTTGTATCCTGCAACTTTGCAGAATTCGTTTAGCAGTTCTAAGAGTCTTTTAATTAAGATTCTTGGTTTTCTATATATCAGATCGTGTCATCTGCAAACAGATAATTTTACTTCCTCTTTTCCAATTTCGATGCCCTTTATTTATTCATTTTTCTCTTGTCTAATTGCTCTGGCTAGGACTTTCCATACTATGTTGAATCACATGGTGAAAGTAGGCATTCTTGTCTTGTTTCAGATTTTAGAGGAAAGTCTTTTAGTTTCTTCCCATTCAGTATTATACTAGCTATAACTTTGTCATCTATGGCCTTTATCATGTTGAGGTATGTTTTTTTCAATACCTGGTTTACTGACAGTTTTTATCATGAAGGGATATTGAATTTTATCAAATTCTTTTTTTGGCATCTACTGAAATGATTATATACTTTTTGTTCTTCATTCTGTTAATGTGATGTATCACATTTGTTTAGAATTTAGAAATGAATTCCACTTGATCATGATGGATGATCTTTCTAATATGTGTTGAATTTGGTTTAGCAGCATTTTGTTGAGGATTTTTGCATCTGTCTTCATCAGAGATAATGGCCTGTAGTTTTGTTTTGTTGTTGCATTTTTTGTTTGATTTTTATCAGGGTAATGATGACCCCATATAATGAGTTTGAAAATTTCCCTCTTCTCAATTTTTCTGGAATAATTTGAGTAGAATTGTTATTAATTCTTTAAATGTTTGGTAGAATTTGAAAATGAAGCCATCAAGCCCTGAACTTTTCTTTGATAGAAGACTTTTTAATTGGTGTTTCTATCTCTTTACTTGCTATTGATCTGTTTATGTTTTCTATTCCTTTATGGTTCAATCTTGATATGTTGTATATGTCTAGGAATGTATCCATATCTTCCAGGTTTTCCAATTTATTGTCATATAGTTGCTCAGAATGCTCTCTAATTATCCTTTGAATTTCTGTGTCATAAGTTTTAAAGTCTTATTTTATATCTCTGATTTTGTTTATTTGGGTATTCTCTCCATTTTTTTGCTCAGTCTGGCTAGAGGTTTATCAGCATTGTTTAACTTCTAAAAAAAACAAGACTTCATTTTGTTAATCTTTTGTGTTTTTGTTTAATTTCAATTTTATTTCTGCTCTGATCTTTATTATTTCTTCTGCTAATTTTGGTTTTGGCTTGCTCTGGCTTTTCAAGTTCTTTATTATGCATTTTTAGTTTGTTTATTTGAAGTTTTTCTACTTTTTTGATGTAGGTGTTTATTGTTATAAACTTCCCTCTCACTACTGCTTTTGCTGTATCCCGTAGGTCTTGGTATGTTATATTTTTATTTTCATATGCTTCAGTACATTTTTAATTTTGTTTCTTAATTTTTTTCACTGACCCAGTGGTCATTCAAGAGCTAGGTATTTAATTTTCATGTACTTGTATAGTTTCCAAAGTTCTTATTGTTACTAATTTCTTTCATTTTATTGTGTCAGAAAAGATACTTGATGCAACTTCAATTTTTAAAAAATATTTTGAGATTTGTTTTGTGGTCTACCCTGGAGAATATTGCATGTGTTGATGAGAAGAATGTGTATTCTTCAGTTGTTGGATAAAATGTTCTGTAAAGGTTTACTAGGTCCATTTTGCCTAAAGTGCAGATTAAATCCAATGTTTCTTTGTTGATTTTCTGTCTAGATGATCTTTCAAATGCTGAAAGTTGTGTATTGAATTTCCCATCTATTATTGTACTGGGGTCTATCTCTCCCTTCAGTGTTAGTAATATTTGCTTTATATAACTTGGTGCTCCAGCATTGGGTGCATGCACATATACAATGTTTATATCCTCTTGCTAAATCGGCCCCTTTATTGCTATATAATGATCTCCTTGGTCTCTTTTCACAGTTTTCATCTTGAACTCTGTTTTATCTGGCATAGGTAGAGCTATTTCTTCTGTCTTGTGGTTTTTATTTGCATGGAATAGCTTTTTCCACTCCTTCATTTTAAGTCTATGTGTGTCTTTATAGGTGAAGTGAGTTTCTTGTAGACAACATATATTTGGGTCTTGTTTTGTTTTGTTATTATCCATTCAGCCACTCTATGTCTTTTAATTGAATAATTTAGTGCTTTTACCTTCAATGTTATTATTGGTAGGTAAAGACTTTCTACTGCCATTTTGTCATTTGTTTTGTAATTGTATTGCTAGTTCTCTCTTCCTTTCTTATTTTCTTTCTGTTTTCCTTTGTATATAAGTGATTTTCTCTGGTAGTATGCTTTCATTATTGCTCTGTAGTTTTTATGTACGATTACAGCTTTTGCTTTGTTGATACCATGAGGTTAGCAAAAAAAAAAAAATCTCATAATCAAGTATATAAACTGATTAAAACTTAACTGCAATCACAAAGAAAAGAGAAAAATAACAAACAAGTAAAGATAAATCTAAAAAGCTCTACATTTTTACTCCTTTCCCCTCACTTTTTAACTTTTTGTTTCCCTATTTTTATCTTTTTATATTGTCTATCTTTTAACAAATTGTTGCAGTTGTTATTTTAATAGGTTTCTTTACTGTTCATACTAGATAAATGAGTGGTTTACATGCCATAATTACAGTATTAGAATATTCTGTATTTGTTTGTGTACTTACTCTTATAAGTAAGCTTTATGTCTTCAGGTGATTTCTTATTGCACATCGGCATCCCTTTCAGATTGAATAACTCCCTTCAACATTTCTTCTAAGACAGGTCTGGTGTTGATTACTTCTCCCAGCTTGTATTTATCTGAGAGTTTTTATATCTTCTTCATGTTTAAAGAATAGTTTTGCTGGATACAGTGTTCTAGATTGGAAGATTTTTTTTCTATTTTTCCTTAAGCACATTGGATATGTCATCCAACTTCACTTGGCCTGTAAGGTTTCTGCTGAGAAGATTGCTGCCAGATGTATCAGAGTTCCTTTATAATTTATTTGCTTATTTTCTTTTGCTGCTTTTAGAATTCTTTTGAGAATTTGATTACTATATTCCTTGAGATAGTCTTGTTGAGACTTATCGAGGTAGTCTTAGTGTTCTTTCATTTTCTTGTACCTGGATATTCATACTTTCCCTTAGGTTTGGGAAGTTCTCTGTCATTCCTTTGAATAAAGTTTCTACCCCAATCTATCTCTACTTTCTCTTCAAGGCCAATAACTCTTAGATTTGCCTCTTTAAGACTTTTTTTTCTAGATATTATGGGCATGCTTCATTCTTTTTTGTTCTTTTTGTTTCTCTTTTTCTCCTCTGTGTTTTTTAAAATAGCAACTCTTTGAGCTCACTAGTTCTTTCTTCTGACTAACCAATTCTGCAGTTGTGATACCTAGATGCATTTTTTAGTTTGTTAATTGAATTTTTCATCTCCACGATTTCTGTTTGATTTGCTATTGCTATTATTTTAATCTCTTGGTTAATTTTCTTTGATGGAATTCTTAATTCTTTTTTTTTTTTTTTGCGCTGTCTTGAAGTTCTTTGAGTTTTCTCAAGACAACTGTTTTGAATTCTCTATCTGAGAGAGGTCTCTCTGAGAGGCTGTGTCATTCTAGGGTTGGTCACTAATTATTTAGCCCATTTGTCAAGTTCATATTTTTCTGGATGATCTTGATGCTTGTTGGCATTTGTCAATGTCTGGTTTTTTGCTTCTTATAAAGGTGTTTTCTTGCATGGATAGTTTTTCAATTTGATGTTTATTTCGGGGGAACAATCATTGGAGAGTTCTAGTCAGCCATCTTGCTCCACTTCACATGTTCCACTTTTTAAGAAAACTAGCTAGAAATTGAAAAAATTGCCCAAGAATTAAGTTAAGGTGGGCTGGAGTTATTGGCACCAAGCACTCTTCTGCAGTTGCTTAAAAAATAGCACAAGGACTATTGTTTAGCTGCTTGGATAGGGAACTTTTCTTTGTTGTATAAACTCATGGCTGCCATTGACATTGACTTTTTGCACTTTTGAGTGAAGAAAACACAGATATTTTACATGAAATATTTGCTGTTCATAATACAGGATTTGACTTTAGAAAGTGGTCATGTTTCTTCCCCCTCAAAAAAAAAAAAAGTTTTCATTATTAAGTGTAGTACTGTATTTCCTCCCTGAACAAAGGGATCTGTAAGATCTGGTCTGTTCTGGAGAAAACTGAAAAGGAGATAATGTGAAGAAATCTCCCACTTCCTTCCTAATTCACATAAGAATTGATTCAAAACAAAGCAATTGTTCTAAACACCATGCATGGTGGACCATAAACCATCTCATTTCTCTAATTATCTCTGTGATTCAGCAAATCATCATAGTTGCTTTGGGTCCAGAGCTTTGAGGGAGTGAAGTGATAGGGAGAGGTCAATGTTTCCAGTCTGTGCAAAAGTACAGTGATCCTTAGCAAAAATCTAGACCAGACTATTGGCACTAAGAGGCACTTGTATCTAGTATAGGTCTGGCCAGCAACCAAGATATCGTGGGTCTTAGGTGTCTTAACCACTAACTAATTCTTCCCATATTCAAAGGCCCCCATAATTATGGAATTCCCCATTGTCTCTGACAGCATCATTCTCCTTCTACCTTTGGACTGACTTACTGCCAAAATTTTTAGGATGTAGAGCAAGTGAAAGAACATTTTTGCAAGCACTTAGTTGAAAAAAAATGCTCTGTGGCTCATTTAAAGGCATAGCCATGAAAATTTCAGAGAGAGGACAGAGATCATCAAAAGGAGATCATGTCAGCCAAAAACACTTTCCAAAATAATAATAGAATAAAGGAGAAACTCGTCTCCTTGACCTTTATGAAGGAGATTAGAAAAGTAGTGCTGTGTGCTCACTTTGAGGCCAAATAGATCAAACAGCAAAGGGCTGTTTTCTATAAGTGGGGATGCTTACCCTGTGAAACTCACATCCAACTCATTTCTTAAACTGTTGGAAATGAGACACTTAAAGAAGTGGACATGAAGTTACAGTTAGGGTCATGGTCACAATTGACTAAAAGGATGGGAAATTGATTTGAGGATGGCACATTTCACGGCAGAAAGAAGAAAATTGCTTAGTCAGACCTTTTTGTTGTTGAATTTTTTTTTCTTAAAAAAGGCTTATGACTCTCAAGCTTTATCTGAAAGTGAGATGATCATGTGTTTCCCCTCACAGTTCACCAGTCTCACTAAGAGCCTCCTGCTTTGGGGCTTAGGTTGGGAAGTCAGAAGTGTAGCAGTTGATTTGAATTTTGAATATGTAAAAAGAAAGTATTTCTCCTAGAACATACTTCCACCAATATGTAGTGATTTCCTGCTCCAACTGAGCGCTCTTCAAAAAACGTTGATGAAACATTTATCAGATATGTGGAGCAAAGGTCATGTGTAGCACAATTAGACAGGAATAAGCTGGATAGAGGAGACAGTATTCTTCATGCAGTTCTCTAGCTGATCTGCCCATTCGAGGAGCAGAATCTTAAGAGTAAAACCAGGTTGGTCCCACTATATTCAGGTACCTATCAATAACAGCACATAAAGAAATTTTTTTAAACTTGGAATTTTATTCAGAAACATCAAAAAGATTATCAAGTCTGAAGCAACAACAATCTCTTATGTTTTGCAAGATTATTTTATTTTTCTCCTGGGCATGGAGATAGATTGTGTTTTGCAGCCTCCTGTATGGTTAAGTTATATACAACTGTGTAACTGTATTCCGGACAGTAGAAAGTGGGTGTAAATAACACGTGCCACTTCTAGATTTAGCCATAAACCATCTGTGTGACCCCTCACAGTCTTTGTTTTCTATACATTGTGACTGTGGAGGCCATATTTGGAAGATGTCCTATTGCACGATGAAAGAAACTGCATCCCTGAGTTTCATAGTGCTCCACTGATTATTCTAGACCAAGCTGCATATGAGCATTAAGCTTCTATTGAGATAATCCCAAAGACCTGGAGTTGTGTGATACAGGAATTAGTCTCCCCCAATAATACAACTTAATCTGAGGCTATTGAAATAAAATTGTATTTTTATTATATCATATAGTGAACAAAACCTGCAGAGAGAGGTTTTAATATGAATGACTGATCATTGAGTAAATGAATGCGTAAATAACTGGTGAAAAATAAACCAGTGAGGTCTGCTGCATCACACCTCTTCTGATTTGAATAGGATATCCCTTTTCCAAAATTCCCCACCATCTGCAGAGTATTTTCCTCAGATTCAGCACAAGCCAGTTAGGCATCTCATTCTCTTGTAACTAATTTTATAACAATTATTCTTCTCTCTCTGAAAATGCTCACTTTACTTTGGACACAGGGCGCTCAAATAATTTCTAAGTATGCCATCGTGATATTATGTAGACATGCCCAATTCCATCATATGGCCTAAAAGAGCATTGCTCCATGTTTGAGAATTGTTATGATTTTGTAGCTGTCTTTCTGCTCTAAGAACTCAGAGTCTCTTAACCAACTGCCCGGGTTCCTCCTGGCATTCTGTCTTCTTTCCGATGCATAATGGAGCACTTGGTTTTATCATCTGAAACGTCACTCCTGGCTGGACCCAGTCTGAAGATGATTTTCCTGCTGTACAGAAATAGGATATTGTGAAAATTCCTATGGGACACTGTTAAACAACCTTCCTGAATTTGAATTTCGGTGATAAGTCACCTCATGGCTACTGCTTGTAACTGGATAGAGAAGGCAGCATTCTAAACATAGTTTCCTATTTGATCTATTATAGGCAGCAGAATCTTTTTTTAAAAGAGATTTTTAAAAATTTATTGTAGAGATGAGATCTTGTCAAGTTACCCGGGCTGGTCTTGAACCCTCAGGCTCAGGCAATCCACTCACCTTGGCCTCCCAAAGTGCTGGGATTACAGGCTAAGCCACCGAGCTCGGCCGACAGCAGAGTCTTAAGAGCAAAAGCCAGGGTGGCTCCACTATAGTCATGTATTTATCAATAAAAACACAAAAATGTTATCTAAACTTAGAATTGTATGCAGAAGCATAATAAAGATTATCAAGTCTGAAGCAGCAACGATTTCTTGTGTTTTCCAAAATTATTTTGTTTTTCTCCTGGGTATGCAAGTAGACTAGTTTTGTAAGTAGAGTGTTCTCGAGAACTTAATGATTGAAGACTGAAAGCCATACAGAGAACATGACAAGATAAATGTCATTGTATCATGTCCCAAGCCACAATAACCATGTCATGGTTCACAGGATTTAAACAGAGCTGAAAGTCTTTATGGTCAGTGACATCAGACCTTATTTTCAGGATGCTGAAGTTCAGGTTTGAGATGCATCCTAGAATATTATAATGTTAAGAGGTCCTATGTGTTGTTAATTTCAGTTCTACAATATTAAGACAAAGAAACTAAAGCATGTTGAGGGTCAATGAAACACTAATGGAATCAGGGTGGTTTGTTAGAGCCAGGTAATCACTTCCTTCCCAGTTATGACTTGTACTGGTTGTACAAAATTAAGCAAACTATTGTGCTCAATAGTCTTCACTTTTTTTTATCTATAGACAGTGGGGACTATTTGACTCAATATTGCACACAGATTTTCATGTATTTAGTTTGTGTATGTACTTATGAATTGTCTAATTCTTTTATTCGCTTTTCAGTGGGATTTTTTAAATCCGTCTTTCATTTTTTTTCCATTTCATCTAGATTGTCACATTCCCACACAGAAATCTGCAAAGTAGTCTCTTACAGTTTAAAAAAAATCTTCTATTTTAATGGTTATTCTTATTTTCTATACTATTTGTGCTTTCTCCAACCCCTTTTTTCTATTGTGGTTAGTCTATTTTTTTCTTATTTTCCAAAAAACATCCCCAAAATATATGGTTTTGATTTGTTAATTAGATATATTGTTTTTCTCTTCCCTACTGATTTTTTCTTATTTTTCCTTAAGCTTTTGGTTCTTATTTTTCCTTAAGTTTTTTGTTTGTTTGAATTTGTTGATATTTTTCTAACTTTTTAAGATGGCGTTTTAATATATTTCTTTATGTTTTATTGAAAGTTTCTATGCTGTGAATTTTCTTCTGGTTATGATTTAAATGTGACTCTTAGATTTTGGATTTTAATACACAGTGTTTTATTGTCATTTGTTTAAAAGCAGTGTGTTTTCTTTTTGTATTTTTCCTTTCATTCAAATGTGGTTTAGTAAAAGTTCTGTAATTCTTTTATTACAAGGCAGATTATAGTTTTATATATTTGTTTCATTCCGTTCTTTTGTTTTCCTTCCCCATGGACTTCATTTTTCCCTAAGTTAGGTAATCTGTGCATGTCTTATATTTCCACTACTTTTCTACAATTTATATTATTTCTTTATCTCATTGTTATTCTCTTGGTTGTTTTATTGTTTTTCTTTAAAACATATATTAAATTTTTATTTACTTATTTTTCTTGGGCACCTTATGATTTTGACTTTATTTATGTGATTTTGCTTTTTTCTTCTATTTAATCCATAAATTCAGCCAATTCTTGTCATTTCTTTCTTGTACATTTTGGTTTTTTTAATTCTTGATTTTAAAAAAATATAAATTTGATTCAATGCATGTGTGTTTAATATATTCCCAAATATATATTTGAGAATATTTAATTCAGTTTAGAGTGTTGTATCTTAGTTTTCTTCTGCTGCATGGTCAGAATTTGGGGGAGATTTTCATTAGCTGTTGGGTTTTGATTATCATTTTTGGTTTTCAAGGCTATTGCTTTGGGGTGATTCACAAGATTTTAAGTTCACGAATGCTTTTTCTGCTAATATAGTAAAGTGTATTTTGTTCAATGGTTTTTTTTTTTATTGGTGATGACAGGGGTTTCAGAGGAAGAGTTGTGGGTGCTATTTACTTTTGTATTTCTTTTGTTTTATAGGATCCTTTAATTTTCCAATCTTACTTTCATTTTCTTTGTATCATAGTTTCCAAAGGTGTTCTCCCTTCCTAATTACTGTCTAATCCCCAGAATCATGTCTTCCCCAATTCAGCATACATCTTAAGTCCTTTTACTGTAATGAGTACTTTGAAGTATCGGTTTTACTTTTTTAGTATTTTCACACGTGTTGCATGTGATTTTAGGTTAGTCTTAGCTCTCCATTTATCGTCTTCTCCTCATCTGTATTGAGACTCTCCTTATTCATGTCAAAAGCTCAGGAAGGGAAATAAAGATATAGTTCTGGTAGGAAAAAAAAGGAAGAAAGAGAAAGAAAGAAAGAAAGAAAGAAAGAAAGAAAGAAAGAAAGAAAGAAAGAAAGAAAGAAAGAAAGAAAGAAAGAAAGAAAAGAAAGAAAGAAAGAAAGAAAGAAAGAAAGAAAGAAAGAAAGAAAGAAAGAAAGAAAGAAAGAAAGAAAGAAATGGCATTGATTTTCAAGTCACAGATTGCCTAAATGTATAGTGTTATCTTTGGTTGCAAATTATGCTAATGGCATGATATTTGTGTGGCTTATTGGTTCTTGTTCATCAGTTTACAGTTTGAAGAAGATGCTGGGCGATTCCAGCTGCCATTGCCTCAGCTGCATAGAAGTTGCTTTTATTTTTTTTTAATATATCCATTATGTTTGATTAGTTATTGGATTATTCATTTTAAGATTTTTTTTGTGTTAAATTTTTCTTCTTCCAGACAGGACTGACTACTTAATAGAACCCTGTGCAAAATGAGAACTTAGCTAACCACGCTACAAAAATTATTAAGAACTTTAAGATGGCAAAAGCAGAGCGTCAAGTGCAGGGCTCTTTGAGTGGGGGCTCTGAGTGACTACACCCATGAAGCTGGCCTTGTTTCAGTACTTTTATTTGTTAAATAAATGTGGTTTAGTAAATCAATAAGTCTTAAGCTATCTATCACAGAAAGAGAGGTGGGGAGAGAGAGAAAGTGTGTGAGACTAGGACTTAGGAGACCTGAGTTCTACCCTCAAATCTGTCATGGATTTACAGTGTGACTTTGAACTTTGTAGTTCTATTTTGCTATTTGAAAAGTGAAAAGTTTTCCCTTGAATTGTGCTTCTCAAGCTACCACATATATTACTGATAATGCCTAAGTACATTTTAATAGTAGTATTAATTATATTACATACATAGAAAAAAACTTGAACACAGAAGCTATGCTTTTATGTATATATTATTTCTTGGTAGGTAGTTAAGGTGAGTAACTAATGATAAAATAAGGTCAATTCTGAAACACTATTGGAGAATTATTAGTATAGGAGATACTTGGATATGGTAAAAATCATGAAGACTATATAAAAACGTCCAAAATTTGGAAAACTTTGCTTAGGATGGTCCCTAAGGACACTTCTAGGTCCATTTAGCATTTTAGGATTCTATAATTGCATCTATTTATACAAATTATGAATTTTTTTCTAAGTTGGAAAGTGAGAGTTTTAAATATTAATTATGTATTGACTTGCTCACATCTTCCAGAAAGATGGGGGCATGATGAATTCCATGTTCTAAGTTCTCCTGCTACCTAGAATTCCATTTCATTTCCATTTAAAGAGTCAAAACTGTGTGGTATCCCTCCATGCACTCAATGCTGTCTAGTATTCAGTTCCTAGCACTAACTCAGGGTTAGAAAAAGCCAGCATGTCATGATGCTATCTTTGGTAACTTGATGTCATATCTTCCTGACTTTGGGTTTTTATGTCTCCCGTGTCTGACACTCTACAAAATTCAAAATAGGCAGTTCTCAAAGGGGATAAAAATAAGAATGATGACACTGTACATCTGTTAGCTACATGGATGTTATCTTTCAGTTCTCCTAAAAGTTCATGATACAGCTGCTGTCACCAGACATGCTTATTATTTTTTTAAGGACCCTAGAATTTAAAAGAGAATGTGGTCCTGTTGGTCAGGCAGTATAATTTTTACAAAGATATTGTTTGTAATTGTAAGAAAATCCTAGCAGACCAATAAAAACAGAAAAGTGGTTCCCTTTTGGGCATAGATATTTACGTACAATTTAAGAAATAAAATTTGATTAGAGAAGTCAAATTTTTTCCCCTAAAATATGATTTTCTACCATTGAGATTGGTTGGATTCTCTAAGTTCCTTGTAGGATGCTAAGACTTTTCTACCTGTTCTTAACCCAGAATTCCCCAAGAGAAATGTTCTTTCATATCTGTCTTAGTGTATGTTGTTGACATTCCAGAGTATCTTGACGTTTTAGTCATTTTCGAACATTTCTAGGTCACTGTCTGTTATGAGCCAGCCTGCATTTCAACTCTTGGCTTTCCCCTCTGATGCAAAATTGTGCACTCTTCAGAAGAGCAAAATGGAAGCTTTCCTTTCAAGTTAAAAAGAAATCTCAAGCCCAAGTAAATTGCCTTGTAGGAAATGAAAACAATGACTTGGCTATATGTTCACCCTGTTGTTCGAGTATATAAAATTAAAATAACACAGCAGGAAACATTCACTTCTGTGATTTATTTCAGGTTTATGTTGGTATGTGTATTTGACTGTTTGTTTGCTTTTTTAGGAGGAGGTGGTATATTTAAGTGGAAGTCTTATACAGCTGATGGGAATAATTTTTTTCTTTTATAAAAAAAGATTATGAAACATATATCTCCCTCTTGAGCAAGAGTCCAGGGGAGTCATCAAATATCAAAATAAAAACAAGAGGGTGGTAATACAGCAAGCAGTGTATGATTCAATAACTCCACTAGATTGCTTTATTGGTTAGGTAATGAAGCATGCTAGGGAATTGCAACCAAATATGACTCAACACACTGCCAAATAACATTTGAAATGACTGAGCTACAAGTTTAGGAAGCACGGGATGAGGTGCTGTTAAATTACATCTAGACTGGAAAGTGATCCCAAGGTTCTTCCTACCACTACCTGGAGAAGTTGACCCAGCATTGTTTTGTAAAGACATGGCACTTTTCGGTCCTCTGAAAGTTCTTCACATTGTCCCATGTTTTTTATTGCCTGTTTTTGTTTGTGATTTATAAAAAAAAAACAATAGAGACAGGGTCTCGCTCTGTTGCCTCTAGAATGCAGTGGCGCAATCACAGTTCACTGTAGCCTCTAATTCCTGGGCTCAAGTGACCCTCTCGCCTCAGCCTCTTAACTAAACAGGTCCATTACCACCACGCCTGGCTAATTTATGATTGTAATTTTTTAACATGAAGCCATTCAAACCAGGCTAATACAGAGGCATTCTCAACTATAGAAAATTGCATTTCATAACTGAACACTTTTTAAAAAATTTGGTGTTTAATTACCTGCTGCCTCTCTATTGCTCAAGTTTTCTTCCAGATTCAGGGGGAGGTTTGGAAGAGAGATTTCCTTTGCGGTTTAATGTAATTATTTATAATGAGTACATATGGTCATTTTATAAGTTCCTAATTATTTTAAGTGATTGGTGCATGGTCATTTGCATAGGCTGTTTAGCAGAACACTCATTTCATTCAGTGACCTACATATAAATCATGAAATATTCTCTAGGCATATAAAGCAGGTGGGAAAACCCCAATCCCCCCCATCATTTATGGTTCCAGTGTATGCATTCCAGAATGTTTCAAGTAAATCATAATAGCAGCTTGGATCCAGTGCTGTTCATATGGATGTGTGGTTGATTTAGGGAAACATGTTTAATTCTCTTTTTTTTTTTTCAGTAGCAGATGGTACATGGATTTTATTTGATGCAAGCACTGCTTTCCAAGGTAATTGTCAAGGGCTTCCCCCTCCCCCAACACATTATGCAAAAAAGAAAGGAGAGAAGTAAGATCTTTGAATCAACTCATTCATTTTACAGATGAGAAAACTGAGACCTTAATTCTTAAGTAGTTTTCCCTAAATCACTAGTTTTTAGACAGAGTGAGGGCTAAAATTCACATCTCCTGATGGTCAGTCTAATTCTCTTCATACTGTACATTTTCTCTTGATAGTTGATGTGATATATGTCACTTTTTAAAAAAATGGAATTCCACTTTTGGTTATATTTTATCTATTTTTCTTTTCTGAAATCCATGTTCCATTGATTCATAGTAGAAGCCAAATATTTCATGGTGCTAATTTCAAATGTGGGTATAATTTGTGACTTCTATGTTACCCACTTGTGTCCACAAACCACCCAAATGTGTTGAACGTACACAATCACCTTGATAGAAGGGGACTTGAGACTCATCTGATTCAGTGATTTTTTTTATTTTTTCCAGCAATGATTTGAGGGCTGGTGATGCTTTCTTCCACTTCACACAAGCCCACAGCAAAATAAGAAAAACAACAAAAACAAAAACACAACTGTGGGGAGTTTCATCCTCCAGTTATACTAATTCACTTTTTACCTTTCATCTTTTTGAAATGATGATGATTAAGGATGGTGATTGTTGCCTCATTTTATCCTCACTGGGAAATCAAGGGATGACACTTATATGTCAGCTTTCTGCACAATTACCTCAAGCTTTCCCTTCTTCCTTTTTATGTTCTTATATGTTTTCACTGTGTTTGCCTATCAGTGAAATCCAAACATTGAGAATCACTGTGATAAGAGATTATTTTCCAGGACACCATTTTTTGTTTTGTTTTGTTTTTTTGAGCTGTAGTCTCACTCCATTGCCTAGGCTGGAGTGCAGTGGCACACTCACAGCTACCCCAGCATCTACCTGCTGGGCTCCGGCAATCCTTCCACTTCAGCCTTCCAAGTAGCTGGAACTACAGGCACATGCTACCACACCTGGCCAATTTTTTTTTAATTTATTGTAGAGACGAGGTCTCGCCGGCTTGCTGGGCTGGTCTTGAGCCCACAGGCTCAGGCAATCCACTCGCCTGACTTCCAAAAATGCTGGGATTACAGGCTGAGCCACCAAGCCTGGACACCATACTTTTAAATTGTCATGGTTACCAAATAAATATCATATTCAAGTCCAATTGTTTCAAACAAACCAAGAAATATCAAGTTTGAGCTCAGTTGCTTAAAAAAAAAAATAAGGCACCCTAGCCTCCACTGCCAAATCAACATTCACTCTTCCTCTGGGTTGTTTTCCATGATCAAAAAATAACTTTCTTTTCTGCAGGTAACAGAATAGATGTTGTCTGTGAATTCACTGCTTAAATGGTCTTTTACCCACTTCCTCTACCTTTATTCATATCTATTTTAGACACCTCACAAGAGGTTTATTAACTCTGTCCTTAAATATTATCTCTTGTAGTTCTTAAATATATGCAGATGTTACTGAAGGGCTTCAGATAGGTTCTTTTTTGATGAACTCCCTCAACTTAGTGTGTATTTATGATCATAAACTCTCCATGAAGATGTGTCTATCTACCTCCCAACTTCTTTTATGTCCCTTAGCCATAAATTTCAACATTCTTATACTGATAGATTTGGAGAATGGTAAGGAGAAGAGAAAAAATGTATAATGAGCACTTGTGTTGTTCTTTGGTAAATGGACGTATATATCCACCTGGCCTTTCTTTCACATCTCAAGTCGGAGATTGTTGCCTGGAAGGAGGAGGAAACAGGGCATTGCAAAGCAGGCAAACATGAGATGCTGTGTGCAACCTAAATGTCAATATTCAGATTGCCGGTCTAAAAGGTTTCCATTCTCTGGGTTGCTCTAGTGATGCAAATAAGGTAGCACATCGATCCTCTAAAGGCAGTAGGCTCTGCTGTTCATTGTGTTACCACTGCAGACTGGCAGCAGCATTTGCTAGCAAGAATGAGTCTGAGCCACCTATATCTGCTCAGGAGTATGTCCAACTTTGCAGTGCTTTTGATGACTTTTGTTAACAGTCCATACTATCATCCTTAACATCCTGGTAAATCTAAAACAAACAACCCTGTAGAAAGTTAAATTTGAAAGCAAGCAAAAGTGAAAAACGGTCTGAGACAGGGAGTGGGGATTATCACCAGGTGGGAGAAAGGGGTAGAGACAGGCAGAGAGACAGAGACAGAGGGAGAGAGTGAGAGAGAGGGAGGCAGGGAGGGAGGAAGAGAGAGATCTGCTTTATTGTTTAATAGCAGGGAGATAAAACAGGTAAATACATATAACGTATGCCATTTTCTCCAACACAAGCATAATGTGTTCCTGATTTCAGATTCTTCTGGTGTGATTCAGTTACTGCACACATTAAATTACAGTGGGATAAAAGGAACATTTTCATGAAAGAATAAAACAGCCATAGCATTAACAGCAATCAACTGGTCACTGTCACCATTGTCCTTGGTTCTGGAAAAGACCTAGAGATTTATGAGCAAATTAGACAGTTCATGTATATGCACTTAAGTTCTGGTGTTTCTGAACTTTGTTGGCACTTGTATCCATTATGCCTGTCTTCATAAAGTTTAAACACTCAAAATCATTTGGTGAGAAGTAACATAACATAGTGTCTGTATTCAAGAGCTCTAGAACTACTCTACTTTGGTTTTTGTCCCATTTCTGAAAGGTCCTTAAACCCGTGGCATTGTTTCCTCATCTATAAAATGATGTCTATGATAGTGATGATGATGATGATTTTGATGACATTAATGAGGATGATAAACTCACAGACATGATAGATTATGAATATCTGTCACATCCTTAAACAGTTCCTGGCACATAGTATGCACTTTAAAAACATCCACTGTGATCTGTTGCATCATTCAAAGCAAGGCTTCCTGAGTCAGTTCTCTGGTCATGTGCTTATGAGGAACTGGAAGTGTCTATGAATTGATGATGGTGCTTGTTCCAAATGAAAAGTTCCTGAATGCTACTACACACTTCCTGAATCTCTGTGGATTGTACCTAAGAACATGCATTTTTTATAAACTCTATAAAGTTTAGAGAATCAAGGAACTTGGACAAAGGTGGAGACCATTTTGAGACAAAGAGAAGTGGAGACTTATCACCAGGTTGTCCTGCTTAATAGATAGAGAGAGACAGAGAGTTGCTATGCTGCTTAATTCAGAATGGTAGGGAGCTGAAACATTGCCTAATTCTGAAGCAGCAACAACTCCAGACCCCTGATGTTTAAATAGGTAGTTCAGAGAACACCCCTAATTCTAACTGCAGACATGCTAACCAAGATAACAGCTGTCCCCATTCAGAGACACACATATCTGTTCTTTGTTGACTAGTGCCTTTCATTTCTGTGACCAAAATAAATGCACTATTTTGGCTTTAATTTTGTGCTTTAACTAATCAAATTGTATACACGAACTAAAATATTTATATACCCAAGATAATGAAAATAACTCCTGATAAACGGAACAGACAGAGTAAAAGTAAAGTAGATTTAGTGGTACCATAGTTTATTGAGCATCTGTGATTAGATCGTGTTTGCTCGTATGCTTTGGGGACTGTAATTCAATCTGCAGTTTGAACTGCTGACTCTTCTATGGAGGTTAAGAGCGGGAAAAAAAAGAAGTCTTGTTCTTAATATCTCAAGTTTCTCTTTAATTGGCCATTTGTTGAGATTGGGGGGTGTCTTTTACTTAAGAAAAAGAAGCAGTTTATTTTTATGCCATCCCAGGCTGTAGGGAGGGGGCAGAGAGTAAGACCAGTGATCTTTGGGAGTTCATAATCTGGGATATGAGCATGAAGCTGTGGTAGGTGACTGATCACCCCTGTTTGCCTGGGATTGTCCCAGTATTAGGATCCAGCATCCTGGAAGCAACTCAGTCCTGGGAAAACCAGAAGGGTTTGTAGACCCAAAGTTCAGGGCTATATATTTTTGTTATTTAGGCAATAACTTAAGGAAGTGGTTGACATACTCTAGAACAGTGTTTCTCAAACTTTAATGTGCACTGGCATTACCTGGAATTAAATGCAAATTCCAATTGATTAGATCTGGAGTGGGATCTGAGGTGATACAAAGTCCCTCCACCCATATGACACTTCAGATAATGCACTTCTAGAGGGCGCAGTCATCACCTGGCAGGATTGCTAAAGAACAAATCCAGGACACCCCCGCATTCTAACTCTTTCCAATTATTTCTTTTTCTCTTCTTAAAATTTTGCCTTATAAACAAGCACTGGAGTTGCCTTAAGGGCATTCCATTTTTACTAAAAAGATTCTCTTTATCTTTTGGATAAAATACTAAGTAAGGATCTCCAGAAACTAGTAGATGACAAAGTAGCTTTTTGAACTAAACTCTCATGTGAGTGATTCTGTATAAACAAAATACCAAATGGAAAGATTTTTCATTTTCTTCTGGTTATTTTGCCATGAAGTTGGAAGTTATTTCACTTCTTCAAGTGGAAATCTTGAAAATAGTTTGCTATCAGTCTTGCTCCTGTTTGAGTATCTCTCCAGGGTATCTGACAACATTGTGGGAAATCAATAAATATTTGTTGAATAAATGAAAACGTGAGAGAGTCGTTTAGCACAAGGCTTCTTAAATTTTAACATGCTCAGGAATCACATGGAGAAATTATTAAAAGTGCAGATTCTGATACAGTAGATCTGAGACTGACCTAATACTAAGCATTTCTAATACACACCTAGGTGATGCTCATATCATGGAATACACTTTGAGTGGCAACAGTCTAGATTAAACATGTAAAAATAAGTCAAGCTATATATTCACATGTATTTCACAATACTATTCAACTAGTAGAAAGTGTAGTGGTAATTTTGACATATAAATAGTGCCTAAAGTTGAAAGAAAACCATTCAGGTCTCTTGGTCATGGTCCAGTTTGTATATTTAAGATATAATTGCATCTACCTTTATACTAACTCCTGTCCTTTGGGAAAACCCAATTCAAGTTAACTGTGTAAGACAGGCACACATGCATAGCTTACTAGGAAATACAGAGATTATTGAGCCAGTCCACAGTGACTCATTGAAATTGTTTGTCATCTATAAGTGAAAGTCAGTGCCCTTGAAGTTTAGGGTTCAGCAGAAGTAAACCCATAATTGGGGTGGAGGTTGAGAAGTGGGCTAATAGACTTATGAGTCCACCACGAACCAGCTAATTGAGCTGGAAAAGGTTCTTTCTTGCTCCTCTAGGGATTTAATTGCTTGAATGCTATTTGACATTTATTTTTTAACAATTAATTTCAGAAAATCTATGTTTTTTTATAGCTTTTATTTTTCTTTCTAGTTTAGGTGAAAGCATTTCCTTCCTATTGTTGCAAGGATATGATTATTAAATGATAAGCCATCGAAGAATGTTGACTGGAGAGATTTTCAGAGACTTGGCTATGAAGAATTTTATCAACCAACCTAAATTGACTTTCTTTTGGGAACTAAAATTTGGGGATTATGCAAAAGGTACTTGAGGTTCCCTTAGGACTAAATATTGAAAGAAGTCCGGTTTTTCCACAGAACATTTTAATTCCTCCTTTACTAATCTGTTCTAAAAGTGCTTTAGGTGATTTTGCTATTAGGAAAAGGGACTTATTCACTCCCATTGTATTAAAAAATAATAGTGTATGTGTGTGTGTGTGTGTGGGTGTGGGTGTGTGTGTGTGTGTGTGTGTGTGTGTGTGTGTGTTTAGTTTCCCCATCTATCCACCCTGCACATATCCAAACACATGCGTGTCCACATGCATATGCACGCATGGACACACTCTGAGCTAGACCACGCCTTGATATTTTAAATTGCCATGAGCTGGACTCTAGGACACCAAGAATTAATCAAAACTGTTCACTTGACTCTCATTGCTTATTAAATTGCTGTTAGCCTTCTGCCTGATGATGCAGACTTCAATTTTCAGGAGGGCCTAGGTCCCAGAGCTGGCATGATTCCTTAGTCATTGGAAGCAACAAGCTACATCAGAAGTGTTGCCTCCAGCCATAGAGAGAACAGTCTGCAGAGGTGATAGGAAACCCTTCCCTCCCTGTGCAGTGAGAAAATAGAGTGGTATTCTAGTCTTTAAAACAAAAACAAACAAATAAAATTTTGTTATTGCTTTTTTGAAAATTTAGATCCCCCGTTCAATCTATGTATAATATCTGTTAGCCCTCTTTGGAAAACAGATAAAGGGAAAAATTGTTTTCTTTATTTATGGGGGTAAAATTTTCTAAAGGGCAAGGAAACAGGATTCCTAAACCAATGGAATTTTAGCTAAAGAAGCATTCACCATTACTAATTTCCCCCAGTACAAATATGCAGATATTTTGCCAGATAGGGAATAGAGAATTTGGGCTTAATCTTGCTTAGGAGTAATTCTCAGAATCTATTATTTCTGATAATAAGAAGACTCATAAGAAGGAAATTCATTGCATAGTTGTACCAGGAGGTTCACGGGCAACATTTGGAATTTTTCCTAAAGAACCCCCTTTAAAATATAAAACCATACTGTAAGCTGCAAAGAATTGCTAAAATGTAAGTTGTTGACATTATTGTAGACTTAGATTATTTGTCAGAACCCAGAATTTCCTAACATCTACATTTTACAATATATAAAGCTAAGCTTTATAGTATATACAAATTTTAATTCCTAGATTAATAAACTTTACCTTGGCATATGCTTTGATGCTTTAAACTTCATAAAGTCAGGTTTAAAAAAGCCTCTCTTATTCAATATTCCTACTGGTTCAGGTACTAGGCATGCAGCAGTAAAGCAAAAATTCAAGACTTTTCCTTCATGAAGGTTAAATTCTAATGGGATTCCTAATACATCATCTATCCCTGCAACACTGCAGGTCAACAATAACTTTTTGTTGCTTGAAGATCTACCGGATGGTGCATGTCCTCCAGTGGAACTAACAAGGCCAAAAACTCTAGATGCATCAATTATCTTCCTGCTATAAACAAAGAATTCTAAACAAGATTCTAAATATTTTGAGTTTCTGCTTTGGAAGCTGGGAAGATTGATTGGATGAATAATACCTGGTTTCACAATGTGTTCCTTCATTAGGGTGTCAATATAATGTGAATGAACTATTTATTAGGAGAGCTAAGTTCTTAAAGAGTTAAGAGCACTGACTATGCAGATGGCTGGGGGCAGAACACAGTGGCTTTCCTCAAGGAAGAATGTGGAATGGGAGGCAGGGGTGTGATGGCCATTTCCTCCTTTATTGCCAAGTATGTGCATTTGCCACTGTGACTTCTCATAGTTAAAATATGTGAACTGCAATGATGCCCTTCATAGCCTATTTTATCCCTAAAAAGGGCATATGCCCTAAACAGTGAGGTCTTAATATAACCAGAAAATTAAAAAGCCAGACTTAATAACGTCTTGCTTCAGTTACGCTCACATTTAAAAAAATACAGATCATCAAACAATCAACAGCAAATGATTCCTGGTATCTCTTCAAGGATGTGTATAGAGAAGGAGGTTAAGGATTAATGAATGCTAAAAAAAAAACAAAAACCAAAAAAAAACCTTTAAAATTCTCTTTACTATCTTGTCTACTCTTTGCATCCTCCACACAATGTATTATGCTTCTCCAAAAAAACCCGTATTTCCCAAGTCTCCAACACCCAATCCATATGAAGCTCTCCCCATTCATTTCTACCTCATTGTCCTCACTTCTAGCCTACCCTTTCTCCTGATATTAAAACTTGACTCTTTGCAACACAAATTCCTGGTTTTCACCAGTTCTATTTTTTTACTGATTGCTCCAGTTTCTGAGCCATAATATTCAAAAACAAAGCTGGAAAAAAAGAAGTTATGTTTGGTAGGTTGGGGAGAGGGAAGGCTGTGAATATTAACATACTCATAATGTTTCCTTGCTACAATCATAAAAGATATCAACCAGCAGCTTAGAGAAGTATATGGTTCACAAAGATGACTCATCCAAGAACCAGTTAGAATATTCAGATGATTTCGAATAGAATTAATTAGAATAGAAATTACTATAGAATCGCTACAGGTCACAATATAAGAGAATTATAGGTGAATTAATTAATTAAATGTTGTTCTATAGCTAGTATTTGTTTTAGAGAATTTTATAGAGTGCTTTTCCTTCCTGAAAGTCATTATTATAGAGTGTTGTATTAGCCTGGTGATGTTGAATACTCAGTTTAATATCACCCAGAAAACCGTACTGTTTTGAAAGTTAGAATGAGAAACTGGAGTATGATAAGGAAAAGCTGGAAAGATTATAATACATTTGCATTCTTTTCAAATTCATATACTAGCTTGAGCTAATAAATGTTAAATAATTTCAGAAAGAGTATTTGTAGGCCTATTCTGAGGACTAAATAAAATCATTTGTATATATTCACTATCTTACACAGATAGTCTTTTAAAAACATACTTTTTAAAGATCCTGGGCTAGTTCCCTGAAAATTTGACCACATTTTTTTTACCATGCTCTTTACTTTTACATAGTACCAAATTTGTATTGCGCTAAAATGATGGCACATACTAATAAGATGATATTGTCTTTTTTGTATTACCAGAGAAACATCTGTCTCACTTTATGATGTTTTCTCCTCTTTTCTTTCATTTCCTCCCTCCCTCCCTCCCTCCCTTCCTTCCTTCCTTCCTTGCTTCCATCCTTCCTTCCTCCTCCTTTTCTGTCTTCTTCCTCCTCCTCTTCTCTTCTTCTCCTCCTCCTCCTCCTTCTTTCTCTCTCTCTCTCTTTCATTTTTTTTTTTTTAATAAACCACTGAGAATTAGATTGGAGAGGGGTAGGAATACAGTTGGGAGTCTGTTACAATAGCTCAAATAACAAATGATGACATCTTAGAGTAAGGTTTTCAGAGAGATGATGAGAAGTTAATGGATGAATCAAGAGATTGAGGGCATAAAATCAAGAGAACTTGGCAGTAGACTTATAAAAGGGATGTGGAATTTGAGTCCAAGATGATTTCTGCCTTTCTGGTTGGTTTGACTGGATGCTGATGCCATTCACTGAGATGGGAAATATTGGAAGAATGTTGGGGTTGTATAAAGGGCTGGGATCATAAATTCTACAAATTCTCATATATGCACTAATTGTGAGTTTGCTTGTCATACGATATTAAGATGAATGTCACACCCTATCTATATCTAGTATGATTTAAGTATTCAGCAGCTTCCAGCAACCAGTCTCTAACTATACTGATGTCTTATCACTTTGGAATTACCTCTTGTCTTTTTCTCTCCCTCCTTGCCACTATCACCCATACCCTAATTCCCATCTTATTATGCCCCCTTTGGTGAAGCAGTCTTTTAACTTCCCTCGTTGCCTAAAGGGTTACTTTTTTAAAGAACACTGGAAGTAGAATTTCTTTTTTTCAGGTGACTAAATTGTTTCCCAAGGAACTCACCCCCTGCTTCCCCAGTGAATAGCCCGCAGATGAAAAAGACAACAGAATCATTTTTTTCTCTGAGAGTTTAAAGAGGGACTGCTTTGAATACTCGACAAATATGGCTTGAAGGAGAATGACTGACAAATTAATCATTTCACTTAGGGTTTTGGTGGTGGTTATTTTAATTTAATTTAAATTGTAAACAGATAATATATGATATGGATCTAACTTCACAAGGTATAAAATGGCACACAATTAGCATCAATTATTCCTTCAACCTTTGCCCCCAAGAAACTCTGATTCTTTCTCCAGAACCAAATACCTGTGTCTCTGTGTCTTAACTCTGTCCATATCTTTTCCCAGATATAAGATATAGAATTTCTAAGTTATAGAAAATCACCATCTCCTAGTAAGGGAATACTTACTGTAACACCTTTAATAGGGAACACTATCAGATAATCCCAAAGCAAAAGGCAAAATAAACTAATGTATATTACCTCTAAGCACCAAAAACTTCCAGATACTATTTTCTATGTGTTTGTTTGTTTGGTCATATAGATATTTTCTAAAAGGAGAAACCGAGGCTCAGAGGTTGAGGACACAGCAAAGAAATAGAGAAAGTAACAGTTGAATGCAGGTATACTCACTCCAAAACCCATTCTCTTCATCTTCATTGAAGAGCTGTCATTCATCCCAGGAGGCAGAGTTTAATAAGTTGCTATGCACCTGAGTCTGTATTCTATTGTCTATACCATTGGTACATAATTGCTAGCCCATCAGAAGTCCTTAGGAACACAGCACAGAATGAACTGAAATCTGAGAAGTTTAGATGAGATCTGTAGAGCTGTAGAGAAGGAGTTTTGCATTGTCTCTGAATTGGTCATTCTCAGCGACAGAGTCATTTACGAGATGGGGGCAATCATAGAAAGCAGTGGCTTTTAAAAAACACTTTAGCTGCCAAAAATCTCATTCCAATTCTCTGGAAGAGTGCTGTCGTACCAAGTGTAATTCACCAGCCCAGTGCCTTTCTGGAAGTTGTGAAATTGGAGAGAGTTGCTTTTGTACAAATGAATAAACACCACCGAGATGAGCTTACCAGCTTGTCCTGAGTTGAGCCTGATATGATCAGACATCTAGAGCTTGTTCTGGTTGTCTCTCGCAGAAAACTCTCTTTTTTCTTTCTGTCTTCTTTTCTTTTTTCTTTTGATAATAGAATAAGGTTGTCTCTGAGGGGCCTTGTGAAAGGAATAGGTATCTATCGCTATTCCTCAACAGGAATTCATTACCAATAATGGTAATTAACATCAAATGTGCCTTTTATATGCCTAAGTAGGAATTATTGATCACTCTTATTAGCTTCTATGTGCAACTTGGAGTGAACTGTTTTGTTTGCTAGCTACCCAGAAAGTAGCCATTCCTCTTTATTTTTATTTTTGGAGAAACTAAACTTTGTGACACAAATGCTTCTAACAGTGAACATCCCGTAAAAGGTGAACAATCTCCCTGAGGGCCACACAGACAGCTTCTGTGAGTTCTTTCCTCTCTTTGTCCCGGTGGTGAAGAAGGAGGCACGTAACTTAAGCTTGGCCAGTTTTACTGTTTTTCCTGGAACTTTGACTATTTAGAAGAATGATGAAATGATGAAGAAGCCATGGTGTTTATTTTTGCATTCATGGCAGCTTTTTATGCATCTTGATTCTGTGAATGTCCACATATGCACCTGTAAATCCTTCATTTTTTTCTTAAGTTAGCCAGTTACAGGTTCTATTACTTGCAGCCATAGAATTACCAGATAATTTACTAAATCCTATTCCAAAATGGATTTAAACAACTTCTGGAAACATTCACAGAACACACAGAAGAAGTGAAATGTAAAATAATTCAACAAGCATATGAGTACTTCCGTCTGAAATGCCATAGCAGAGACACCTTTACTGAAAATAAGATTTTATTGAGTAACTTCTAAAGCCTCCCAATTCGGAGGAAAGAAGTAAGTGATACTAGAGTTTGGAAAAGAATTAAAGAGACCTGCCTTTGCAGGAATTGATTTAGGACAGTGAAAAACTAAGATGCCACTAAATTGAGTAAAAGGGAACAAAAGAAGAGGAGAATTAATACTTAACTACATAATAAAAGAATTGATCCTAGTGATATTGGACAAGATTAAAAATGATATTGGATGAGATCCCTTCTTTTAATGGGATTAGGTTTTAGCCAAATAACATCCAATATTTTAATCTTCATTAAATATTATAGAATATATTTTATCTCTCCATGAATATCCTAAAATTTCTGCTTGTTAAGTTTAGGAGAAAAGGATTATAAGTGATGTTATAGCTGGTCCTCAGGCCAAAATTAGTAAGGCTTTTTTTTCTTTTCTGTTTGGGGAAGATGGGCAGCCTGGATGCTATCATTTACAAGTCTCAGGAAAATAAGTTTTGAAATAGGTTGCAGACTAGAACTTCCTATGTATGTTGTTTCTCCTCAGTGTGAATGGAGACAGCCATGCCATTTCTCCATTCACATAGGGCAATACAAGCATATTGGTTGGTTTTGTCTGTCAACATCTACTGTTTGTTTTATCAGCTTCCATATGATGGAGGCCTTGTGAAAAACTTACTGCCAAAACATACTCATTTAAAATTAATTAATGACTTTTAAAAGTAAAGTCCTGTAGGATAAATTATTTGCCCTCCTGTTAGAATGCATATCTGTGAATATTAGGAAGATGGGTCTGGTTCAGTGACTCATGCCTGTATTCCCAGTGCTTTGGGAGGATGAGGTGAGAGGATTCCTTGAGGTCAAGAGTATGACAAGCCTGGACAACATAGGAAGACCTCATCTCCACAAAATTAAAAAAAAAAATAGCTGGGCCTGGTGGTGCATGCCTGTAGTCCCAGCTACTCAGAAAGTTGAGGCAGAAGGAACTCTTGAGCCCAGGGGGTCGAGGCTGTAGTGAGTTATGATTGCACCACTGCATAAACTCCAGCTTGGTGACAGAGTAAGACACCATCCAAAAAACCAAGCTCCTCACATTTAAAATTTTTTTTTTTGAAATTCATTCATTCAAAATGAATGTTTCTCTCTTCAGACCAAACCAGGATAGTCTACCAACAGAACCTTAGAAAGAAAGATAACATGAAAAGCAAAGTGCAGGTTTGCTCTGCAAAGTTCTAGTTTGGTTTTGGTTTGTTGTTTTTTGTTTGTTTTTTTAATTTTGAAGAAGACAAGGCTGCTCACTTTCACCCCTCCTGTTCAACATAGTGTTGGAAGTCCTAACTAGACAAGAAAAGGAAATCAGGGGTATCCAAATAGGAAAAGAGGAAGTTAAGTTATCCCTCTGTGCAGACGTCATGATCCTATACCTCGAAAACCCAAAATAATCTGTTAAAAACCTCCTTGCACTGATAAGGACTTTGGCAAAGTCTCAGAGTATAAAATAAATGTGGAAAAGACAGTTGCATTCCTACACACCAACAATAAACAAACAGAAACCCAAATAAAAAGCACAATCCTATTCACAATAGCCACACACAAAAAAATGAAAGGCCTTGGTATCTTCCTAACCAGAGAAGTCAAAGACCTTTACTGTGAAAACTACAAAACACTGCTCAAAGAAATCAAAGATGATACAAACAAATGGAAAAATATTCCATGCTTATGGATTGGAAGAATCAACAACATTGTTAAGATGCTCATCCTACCCAAGGTGATCTAAAGATTTAACACAATACCCATTAAATTACCAGCATCATTCTTCCCAGACCTGGAAACAATAATACAGAAATTCATATGGAAACACAAATGACCATAAATAGCCAAAACAATCCTCAGCAAAAGAAACACAGTGGGAGGTATCACTCTTCCAGACTTTAAACTTTATTATAAGTCTACAGTAATTAAAACGGCTGGTATTGGTACAAGAACAGGCATATAGACCAATGGAACAGGATAGAGATCCAGAAGCAAAACCTTAATTTCTCAACCAACTCATCTTCAACAAAGCCTCCACTAACAACCACTGGGGAGAGGAGAACCTATTCAGTAAATGGTGCTGGGAAAACTGGCTGACCACATGCAGAAGATTAAACAAGACCCCTACCTAACACCATACACAAAAATCAACTCTAAATGGGTCAAAGACCTGGTTCAGTTTTTAATGCCCAGATTTGTTCTGCACGTGTGAAGACAAGTATGGCCTTGTGCAACCTGGAGGTGTGGAGGCTGGTCCCTCATTTGTACTTGTAACTGACGTTTTCCTTTAGATTCCTTGTTTTACTCCATAAGATTTCCCAACCAACATTAGGAAAAATAGAACACTTAGAGGTGATGAGAAGCCCCTGAACATTTTGCTCACCTTGTCAGAGTTAAAATGTTTCTAGAAGCCATTGCTCTCTTTATTTGGGGACTAAAGAGTAGGGAAATACAGGAGAAATTTCAAATTTCCTTGCCTCTGCTCTTCTTTTGGAGGACTCTGATTTTTTAATAAAATTTTGTTTCAGAAAAATGACATATTGTCTTGGCTACCAGTCAAAACGTTGCTGATGTATATGAAGAAAAACATGGACCTTTCTTCACTCTCACTTTAAAAATGCAACCTAACTGTCCAGGCATCTGCATTATATAGGCAAAAACCAGGTCACAATTACTTTATAAATCAAAATTATAATTATGATAAAAATCACTGACTTACTACTAAAAATTAGGCTTCCATCATACCCCAGGTAGTATCTTGATACTTTCTGGCAGTCTTTAAAAGCTGTGTCACTGACATCCATATTCCATGAATCTCTTTTTCCAACTTCCAATTGACCACATCCATGTCACTGCTTTCAGAGGCTTTCTGTTGCTACTTTCCATATTAAGAACTCTGACCATTCCCAGATATCATCTCTGCATGCCCTCATGGCTCTAGTATTGGGACCCCAAACCATTCTTAGATGTTCTTTAGAGACAGGGCAAACAGCCCCTTCCCCAGCTCTATGCTGTGACCTGTCACCTGGTCCCTAAAGTAGCTTTGCCTGTGCTGAATATCACTAAGTCTCTCTTTCATCTTCTGCATCTAAACCTCTCTCTCCACAGGTGGTTCAAAATCAATCTAAGGAACTGAGTAGGGGGTGGATGCAATTCCTTTTCATTTGAATTTTCTTATCACCTTTCCAAGCCCCTAACTCTCTCTCCCTATCAAAACCTTCTCCCTCTGTCTCTAGTTATAAAATCAAATCTCCTTGCCATGCCAATGGCAGCAAGCACCTGCAGAGACTGGGGAGGATCAGTTAGGAATGAGTGAAACCAGAAGGTGATGTTTACATCCTCCCTGCCTTCATCTGAGCTCAGCCAACCCCTTGTTATGTAATGGAAGGGAAATAATGGCCCAGACTGGTTACATTTCCCTCCTGAAGTTACCCAGCAAATTATTAACCAGGCCCCACTACTAACACTCTCATCTTGGCACTGGCAATATCCGAGATTCGGTTCAGTGATCTGCACAAAGGGAAATTAGATTCAAACAAACATAACAACTTGTCCTGGAGTGAAAAGCAGATGTATAATTTCTCTCATTTGTCCCTACTTTATTTAATAGCCCACATAGGGAGCTTATTTAAAACTACAACAGCAACCACAACAACAACACACTGAACCAGCCAATATTATGAAGAGAGCTCACTGAATGATCAACATGGTTTTCTTCTTTGATATAGTAACATGGAGGGGAAATTGTGGGGGTAGAGAAGGGGATGTCAAAGAGAGTTGGAAATGTCCTCTTGTGCTCTTCAAACTGAAAGAAAGAAAGTTAATTAAGACATAGCTCTTTGACACATCTTAAGTGTTTTTACTTCTTTCTGTGATGTTGTTTTCCACCAATTCATTCAATAGATAGCTATTGAATACCTCTGGTGTGACAGACCTGACACTGGGTGCCAGGAACAGACAGGTGAATGAGGTAGACATGGTCTGTAGCTTCATAGAGCTCAGAGTCTGGTGACAGGCAGCAGTCAAAGTGATCAATCAATAATTATACTCTGTAGTATGTGCTATGAAGGGAAGTTACACTGTGGACATGAAGATAGAAAACAAGGCTGATGGATGCTAACTGGAAAGGTTTCCTCAAGCAAATGATATTTGAGGAGACAGCTGATGGATGAGTAGAGGTAAACCAGGCTCAAGTTGAAGGAGCCTTCTAAACAGAGAAGCAGCATCTGGAAAGGTCTTGGACACCTGAGGAAGTGAAGTTAAAAGTCCTCCAGGGAGCCGGGCTCGGTGGCTCAGCCTGTAATCCCAGCACTTTGGAAGGCCAAGGCAAGAGGATTCCCTGAGCTAAGGGGTTCGAGACTAGCCTGGGCAACTTGGTGAGACCTCGTCTCTATAATAAATCAAAAAATGGGCCAGGCATGGTAGCGCACTCCTGTAGTTCCAGCTACTTGGAAGGCTGAGGTGGAAGGATCGCCTGAGCCCAGCAGGTCGAGGCTGTGGGGCCGTGAGCGTGCCTCTGTACTCCAACCCGGACAACAGAATGAGACTCCAACTCAAAAAAAAAAAAAAGTCCTCCAGGCTGGATGGAAGGTGGAGGAAACATGAAGCTGGAGTTAAGGTTGGATATTGGATACCAGGGACACATCAAAGGTCTTAGGTTATGTCCTATTAGCAGTGGGGATCCACAGAAAGATGTCAAGTAGATGAGTTTACATTTTTTCTTCCTTTAAAAAAATTTTTCGTTTTAAAGATGTGGGGTACAATTCAGGGTTAGGTACACAAGTGGTCATCATACAGGTGAAGATTGGGGATCCCATTGGTCCTCACTTTGCCTAGTTTGGGATCAGGTACACTTAATAGTGTTATGTGCCTCCCCCTTTCCTCCCCTTGTAGTGATCCACTATGCCAATCCCTTTCATGTAGTATTATAATAAATGTTCAAGGTCTACTTATGAGTGAGAACATGTGGGACTCAGTTTTTTGTTTCTGTGATTAATTTACATTTTTAAACTCTACCACCTCAGCATCCCCTATACCTGACATTGTGCCAGTCTCTAGCCACACAATACCTCAGTTAATCCTCCTGTCCTCATTCTCATTTTTGCCAGTGGGTAAACTTGGAGACATTGATTGACTTGCCCAAGGCTATCTACTGCGGACTGCCAGAGCCAAGATTCAAACCTCTTACTCCAGAGCATGCACACTTAGCTGTGACACTATATTCCCTCTGGTCCTAAACCAAAACTTTCCCATTGTTTGCAGTCAATCTCATTCTAACTGCCTAATAGTCTGCCTTTAATAATTACCTTAGGGGGAAAAATTCAATTCTCACCATATTTGTTAAGACTGGGTCGATGCCATTGGGTATAGCTAGGAAAAGAATTTCCTACCATTGATGCAAAAGACAGTTTTGAGTCTCTAGAAGTAAAATACCTGAAGACCTTCATATCTGGAGTCTCAACAATATTAAGATTGGGAAGTACTTTGGGGACAAGTGTTTTTTTTTTCTGCATATTGTACCATTTTTAAGTAATCATAGCAGCTCTTCTTGACTGTTGCACAAATCTTCTAGAAGAAAGTTAGTCTTGGGATTTGTTGTTGCAAGTCTGACCCAAGTTTACCTTCACACAGTTTTGCATGTCAGAGAGAACTGGAAATGTACAATATCCAGAGCATGTACACTTAACCATAGCACTCTATTCCCTCTGGTCCTAAGCAAACACTTTTTCATTGTTTTCAGCCAACCTCATTCTAACTGCCTAATAGTTTGGCCTTAATAATTACCTTAGGGGGAAAATTTTAGTTCTCATCATATTTTTCAAGATTAATGTCAGGAGCTAAATGTTCAAATCCAACTGGCTCTGGCTGTAGAACAGAAGTCCTGAGCTTTGACGTGGTAGCAGCATACACTGAGAAAATTCTGCCTAGTGCTTAGCTTCAGGTGTCACCCTCTTTTAGTGCCTCGTGAAGGAAATAACTCAGTTTTAAGAGTTACTTTGGAGCAAACTCCGTGGAGGTCTTGTGTGTTTATCACATCTCTGATTGTATGAAACTTTTCCTTAAGTTTGTTTTGGACAAACAGATATCCTGTTATTAGCTATAACTCCAGGATTAAGCAGCCTATGAATGCGATTCATATCAGACAACAGAGACCAAGCCCTGTTGCCTTACATCCCATTCCTGTACCAGCTTCCAAAAATTCCACCGTGTCTCTCTACTGTGATTTAGAATTAAATGATCTGGTTTTAAATCCAGCCCTGCCATTCTCAGGCTTGGGACAGTTGCTCAACTTCTTGTTTCTAATTTCATTTTATTTTATTTAGCGTCAGGGTCTTACTCTGTCTTCCAGGTTGGAGTGCAGTGACATGATCAAGGCTCACCACAGTTTCGACCTCCTGAGCTCAGTCAATCCTTCCACCTCAGCTTCCCTAGTAGCTGGGACTACTAGCATGCACTACCACACCTAGCTATTTTTATTTTTATTTTTTTGTACAGATGAGGTCTCACTATGTTGCCCAGACTGGTCTTGAATTCCTGGGCTCAATCTTCCCACCTCGGTCTCTCAAAGTGCTGGGATTATAAGTTTGAGCCACTGCACCCAGTCCTGTGTCTGCTTTATTATGTTTAACATGGGAATAGAAATAGTTTAGATGTCATGATATAGTTGTATTATTTTTCCAATTTTCCATTTTTCCCTTTGTGTATGCCATTTGCCATGTTCCCCTTGCTGGAATAACAGCCAGGAATATAGTCCTCTGCCCCAGGGATATCAGTCTTAGTCATGTGATAATTTGACCAATGAATTGCTAGCAGGCATGATGTGAGCAGTGGCTTTAGAAGTTAAGTGCTTGTGAAATTGGGTTTACCTTCATAAGCTTATCTCATTACCATGAGGATAACAATCATAACCAGATACCGTGGCTTATGCCTGCAATCCCAGCACTTTGGGAGGCTGAGATGGGTGGATTGCTTGAGACTAGAAGTTTGAGACCAGCCTAGGCAACATAACGAGACCTCATCTCTACAAAAAATGATTAAAAAATTAGCCAGGTAGGCTAGGCATGGTAGTTCATGTCTATAATCCCAACACTTTGGGAGGCTGAGGTGAAAGGATTGCCTGAGCTCACGGGTTCGAGACCAACCTGGGCAATTTGGTGAGACCTCATCTCTACAGTAAATAAAAAAATTAGTTGGGCATGGTGGTACCTGCCTGTAGTTTTAGCTACTTGGAAGGCTGAGGTGGAAGGATCATTTGAGCCCAGAGGTCAAGGTTGTGGTGGCAGTGAGTATGGCGAAAAGAGTGAGATCCTGACTCACAAAATACAAACAAATAAACAAAAACAGACCAGAGAGACAGAGAGAGAGGGAGAGAGGAGCAAAGAAAGCATAATGGTCTCTAAATGGGAGTGACACACAGAGTTGACTTCAGCCCATTCCACAACCAGGAGCTAAACCCAATCTAGATCAACTGAACTTCAGCCAATTTACAGACTCATGAATGACAAAAAATGCACTTGTCGTTGAGTGCTATTAAGAGTTTTAGGAGCCGGGCTCGGTGGCTCAGCCTATAATCCTGCGCGTTTGGGAGGCTGAGGTGAGTGGATTGCCTGAGCCCGTGGGTTCGAGACCCGCCTGGGCAGGCAAGACCTCCATCTCTACAATAAATCAAAAAATCAGCCGGGTGTGGTAGCGCATGCTGTAATTCCGGCTACTCGGAAGGCTGAGGCGGAAGGATCGCCGGAGCCCGGCAGGTCGAGGCTGCGGTGGCCAGGAGCGGCCACTGCACTCCAGTCTGGGTGACAGAGTGAGACTTCAACTCAAAAAAAAAAAGAAAGAGTTTTAGGTTTGTTGTGTGGTATTAATGTGACAATAATACAAGTTGTTGTAAGATTTAAATTCTACTTACCTTTTATCTTCTAAAGTTACTAAGGTGCTCTTATGTAACCTGTATCACAGCATGTATCATGTGGTACCTGTGATGGATAGCTGTTGTGTTTCATACTCAGATATTTTTCTCTGGAAAGCTCCTCCCTCCCAACCTCAGTTTGCAGCATTAGGTGAAGAAAACTCTCTTCGGGCTTCAGACAAGAGCATGAGATTCACGCCTCATGAGATTCTTCTTCAGACAAGAGCATGAGATTCACCACTTATTGCATTTCATCCTCCTGATTGGTCAATGGATGGGCATAGGACTCAAGTTAGTCCAATGAGATTGAATCTCACAAATTTGCAAGGAGTCATTGGGAAAGACTTTATTTCCCCCTGCAGATGCTGAACTGGGAGAATGAAAGTCTGAAAATTCTAGTGGCCATCTCTCTGTGTTTTGAAAGGCACCTAACTGAGAATCAAGCCAATATAAGGAAAACAAAGATGAAAGAGGGAGACAGACTGACTTCCAACAGCACTGAATAAGCAACTTAAATTAGCTATATCTGAATCCAGACACCTGCAGACTTCCAGTTTCTTGATCCAACAGATTCAGTACTTCATCTCTTTATATGACTGAATAATATTTCATTGTATGGATGTACCACAGTTTTTTTATCTGTTCACTCATTGATGGATATTTGTGCTATTTTCACTTTCTTGTTATTATGAAAAATGCTGCTATGCACATAGTATACATGTACTTATTTGAGTGTTTGTTTTCAGTTCTTCTGGGTATTTGCCTAGGAATAGGATTGCTGGGTCATATGGTAAGACTATGTTTAACCATTTGAGGAAAGAGCCTGTTTCTTTTCCAAAGCCCTAGAGTCTGATTTGATTGTCTCTACTGTTTGGGGACAGATGATTCTTGGCTGACATACCTTCTACATGGCCAAAAAGGGCAGCATGGTTGTATAGAACTGACAAATGGTCATAAAGCTGACGATACTGCCAGCTCAGTGTGTGTATTTCCTGCAACCACTGGAGGAGCTGGGATGAGAAAGGATAGATGGAAGTATAAAGGGAGTCCTATGCAGAGTCCAGGTGATATAGAAGGAGAGAAGGATGGATGCTGGATGACAGTCAATGTGAAATGCCAGAATGGCAGGCTGCACCTGAGTCTTGATGCTCAATAGTTCTTCTTTCTGCCTCTTCCATTCTATCACCATTATTCTTTCTTAGACTTGCACATTCTTCAATGCCTGTTGGCTCTCAAGCATTCTGTGGTCTGTTACTGTCACTTGCAGGAATTTGGCTGTCAGGGAAGATGCCAGCAGGCCTTTTAAAAGCCACTGCAAACTTTCATTGCTAACTTGTAACTTGGAGGAACTTTCAGAGAAAGGCTATAAATAAAATGCATGCATCAATCTGGGTTTCGCAACAGGAATGCAATTCCACTTCGTGGCTAGAGATAAAACATGTCTTGCCGTGCACAGTGAGCTCTTCGCCGTGCTTGCATTTTATTTCCCATCACAATCTAAGTTATGGCAGATGAAGCTGCTCATAAGGTATGAGGTTAGACAACCCCATGCTAATTCACACTTACACATTATGGTGTGTTTTTAAAGATCCAAGCTCTGCATTCTTCAGCAACTCAGGCTTGAAGGAAGGGAGAGGGGTTGAAACAAACCCACAGGACAAGGGTGAGCATGGTCTGACTTTCCAACCAGATTAAGCCTTTTGGGAGCAATAACTGAGTCTTAGATCTCTTTTTGCCTTTAAATGCTTGGCAGAGTGAGTCACATAAAGGACATGCATTAGTATTAATGAGTATGTGCTTCTGCTTCTCAAAATGGTCCTGATAGCCATTAGAATTCATAGACAAACAACAAGGATACCTGACAGATACTCAATGTGGAGACACTTAGCTCAATTGCTGTAGATGTATTATTCTGATTTCATGGTCATCATCAGCATCTGAGTTTAATACTACTATTATTTCCATTTTACAATTGGAAGACTGAGCATCAGTGTGTAATAGCCATTTTATCAAGCCCATATTTGGTAGAAGACAGGTTTACCTAGGCCCCTAAATGATTAGGGACCTGTATTCTTAACCATTAGCTATACTGCCTTCCTGCCCATGTCAAATAGTACACTATCTCCTGCCTTCCTTTGATGCATCACCCCTTTTCGTCCCTTTCTTTGGAATTTCCCTATTCTTGATTTCTTGGGGTCAGTAAGAGTCATTCTTGTTCTCTTTCTCATTCACTTGTGTGTTTGCTCATTCATTCAGTTGTTTGCCATTCAGTTTCTGTTTTGAATAACTATTAAATGTCAGCCATTTTTCTAGTTGTTGCAGATACAAAGATGAAGAATAGGAGATTTCTGCCTTTGACATAGGTAATCAGACAAATGGAGGACTCTGTGTTGTGGTCTGGGGTTGAGAGAATCACAGGATGCCACAGAAAGGAGCATATTAGAGCTGCTCCTAAGAAATGAGGGCAAGGAGCAGCATCCTGGAACAGGTGACATCTGGTTTGAATCTTGAAGGATGAATAGGAGCTGGCCTCATAACTGAAAGCATTGATAGAGCATAGAGTTCTTCTTCATCTGGATTTCTATATCACTGTCTACACTTTGCATTTTAAAGAGAAGGTTACAGAATGTAAATGGTTATTCTACTAACAAGACAACAACTCAAGATGTTATGTTGCTTGACACTCAAAAGGGTGATTTGTAATCAACTCTGGATTTTATTTACTAAAATTAATATGTTAAGTGCATCTCTAGTTTTCTTAATAACCATAATAATAAATAATAAAAATATCTAAATTAAATTTGTCACTTTAAGCACAAAACTGGAAAAATAAAATTAACTCATCCCCTTTCAAAAGAGATTCCTCTTAGTATTCATCACCTACTAAGTTTGAAAATTACTTTTCTTGTATTTGCTCTCTGTTCTGCTTTCCTTTAAACAGACCAAAACTTACATTCTCTGAAGAGAACACTTAAAAACAGTTAAATACATTTTTTAAGTTGGTAATAACATTTCAAAAGTAACACGCGTGGATTGGGAAGAATAAAATTTCAGAGTAGAAGCCTTAAAAGTGGTTTCTATTTTCATTGTCCTCTTGTCCCCAGTTGCTTCCCTGGAGGCAACCACTGTCACTAGCTCATGTGTATCCTTCTAGATGGGAAGATATCAATCTCGCCTCAGCACTGTTGACTCTGTGGTCCAGATAATCTTTTGTTGTGGGACTGACTTGTGAATGTGAGGGTGTTTAACTTCATCCCTACCTCTACCTACTAGATGCTGACAGCACACTCCTCTCCTGCTCTAGATGCCAAAAGTGTCTACAGACATTGCCATTCAAAGGTTCCTTGGGGACAAAATCACCTCTGTGGAGAACCACTGCTCTAGATATTTTAAATGCACACTTAAAATCCAAGAATTAATGGAAAAGTCAGGAATTATTGGGCACTTCAGGGGTGATATGAAAAGAGAAATAAGAAATAATAATGATAGGAAAAAGGAGTTATGTGCTTAGAACAAGCAAGTTGAAAACACACAATGAATCTTACTTTGTCAAGAGTCTATTTTGATATTGAAGTCCAAATACCTACATAGGGAGCTAGCATCTTTGAGTTCCATTTTCTCTTCTTTTTTAAAACTGCAATATCGTTTCCTGGTTAGTGGGTATTTATCTTCTGTATCACTGCAGAAAGCATGAGTCCTGGATCGATAACACAAAGAAAGAAACTGGTAGGAGATGACGAGGGGGAGGGAGGGAGGCGAGCCAATCAATGTCAGGAGCAAATTCAAGGGGGGCAGCTCATAAAAGGTGGGGGTGGAGCCAGCCCAGGTGGCAGAGATAGAAGCAGTGATCCTACCTGGAAACTTTGATCTTCAATCCTGAGGGAGGTGTTAATCTCACTGGGGAGCTTTCTGATGCAGAGGGAAGGAAGTTCTTAGGAATCTGGCAAATCTGAATTCAAATCCTGGCTGTACTACAGGGCGTGTAACCTTTTGGAATTTGAGTTTCCATATCTGCAAAAATGCTGTGCCTTCTTTACATTTTAGGTAGGCAGACCATATAGTCGTGAAGAGCATAGAGTCAATCCACACTCCCTGTCCTGGGGCCTCCTTGCCATTTATTTCAGCCTAGTCATGTCCTCTTAACTTTTCCCTTTGTCGTTGTCTCACCTAGGGAGGACAGGCATACATCTCAGCACATTAGATTGTATGAATTGAGCCAGTCAAGGCATATAAAAAACTTAGAGCCCTGCCTGGCACATCAGTATGTGCTCAACAACTGTTAGCTAGTATTATTATCACTCAGTAATCCTCATGGGTTGTTGAGAGGATTAGAAATGTGAAAGGAACCCAGAACAGTGCCTGATATACAATAAGCATTCCATAAATGGCAATGCCAGTACAATCTTGCGCTCGTTCTCTCTCTCTCTCTCTCTCTCTCTCTCTCTCTCTCTCTCTCTGCTCCTCTCTTTTGTTCTCTTTCCGCTTTGGATTTTTCTTTTCTTCTCTCTCTCTCTCTCTCTCATCTTCTTCTTTCTCTCTCTTTGATATAAGCCTCAGTGCTCAGGCAGGAGAGGACTAACCCTAAGACCAGGCAATTTATTCTTCTCACACTCATTTCTGCTTTAATAATTATCATATTGACTCTGAATTTATTACACTACAAGAATGACTTTATGTGGAATCTCATGAATTTAAACATTAATGTAAGATAAATTAGTTTTAAATTGAATTCCTCGAATACAATTGAATGTGTTTCCGTATGATGAATAAGGAATTTTCCAAATAAAATCTAAATCTCTGATGTTCTATTTTTGCAAAAGTGGAAGAAATATGTGAGGATATTTGATAAGGTTAAAATATGATTGCATTGCAATAGATTAGCCATGCTATAAACTAACTTTTTAGTTTTGGAAAAAAAGCAGTTTGGGGCAGAATTTAGCAGATAAAACGCCATTTCTTCACACACGTTTACTAAGTCTCTTAGTTGTCTTTAATTTAGTACCAATTATTATAAGATATAATATACCCTACTAAAGAGGACAATCTTTTAGTTTGTTTAAATTAATCTATTTCCTTGTTAAAGGTTAATTTAAGAAAAGAGCTTCTGCTTTAATCCCATTTTCTCGAAATCTCTTCTCTCCAATGTGGTCTCCAAAGGGCTGAGAGTGCTCTCCTCCAAACCAAGCCAAAGAGCAAGGGGTCACAGATGAAGAGAGTAAATCCATTAAAGAAGAAATGGGAAAGTATGTCCTACACCTTATCAGACCCAGAATTATCACTGGATGAGAAGTGCTTATAGGGGAGGAAGAGAAGTTCACTCAGTGGATGGAGACTCAGTGATGACAGCTGGAGACTTCCTGAGTATTGTTTATCACACTTCAGCAGGGTGATCTCTTCAAAGCCTGAATGTGATCATGTCATTCCCTCGCTCTCCAGCACTTTCCAAATAAAGCCAAAACCCATCTCAGCCCAGGAGGCTCAGAACATCTGCTGCCAGCCCCATCCTGCACTGCTCACCAGATACCCCCTTCCCCCTCCTCCAGCCTTTTGAGCTCTCTTCTGATCCCAAGGGGCCAACATGCCTTCCACCAAAGGACATTTGCATCTACTGATCCCCCACCTAGTTCTCCTGCTACCTCCATCACTCTCACCAGGTTCACTCTTCCCTGGTCTTTGGATCCCTGCTGAACTTCCCTCCTTTTCAGAAATGCCTGCCGTGAAACCTCAGACCCCACCACCTCCCCTATTAGAGCACTGAGTTCCTCTCCTGTGGGTCCGTAGTTCCAGTAGTAGTTCTACATATATTTCTAAGCAGTTTTGATTAATATCTCTTGTTGCTGCTATACTCTATGCTCCCTAGGGGACAGATCTTGTCTACTTTTTGCTTATCAATTTCTCCCCAGCATATAGCCCAATACCAGCATACAGTAGACCCTTGAGAAAATGAGTAAAAGGCTGTAGGCCATGAAGATCTGAAGAACCAACAGAGAATATGTAAGGTGCATGTGCCATGGGACAGGGGCTAGGATGTAATTCGGCTTAAGGAGAAGATTAATGCCTCACAGATGGGATCTAACCCTGTCTATTTCTCTTAGTAGAGTTCCTGTATATAATTGTCTAATGCATGGGAGGTGGATATAGAAGACCAATAAACCAAATCATTGCGAGATGTGCCATATGACCCAAAAGAGGAAAGCATTTTAAAGGGAGTGCATGAAATGCAGTCAGAAAAAAATAGATAGTATTAAAAGAAAGAGAAACTTGAGAAGATCTACTTCTAGGAATTTAATCTACATAAATATATACATAAGGGAGCAATAATACGCGAGGAAGTAAATTCAGTGTATACACACACACACACACACACACACACACACACACACACACACAGAAAGAGAGAGAATGATGCTAAAAGGTTCTCAATAGATTGTTTGAGTACATTTTAATCTATCCATACAGTGAAATACTACTCAACCATTAAAAACAAAATAAAACAAAACAAGGTTAACTTATGGATAGTAGTATGGAAAGGTGCTAAGTACTATTTGTTGAGCGAAAACATATTTGCAGAATCATGTGAATGGCATAGATGCATGTTCATAAGGTGTGTACAGACAGGAGTGTCTATGAAAAGATTGTAAGTACGTTTCAATGTACACTACAGGACAAGTCTAAAATGATGCACACTTATTATTCCTTGTTAGTTCCTGACATTAAGGTTTGTGAAGGAATGCTTTACTTTTTTCCTGTTTATATTTGAATTTAAATAACTAACAAAGAAGTAATATTAGATTGATGAAGAAAAATGTCACAGGAATCATAGGAGGAAGACCTTAGAAAAACCAGCAGGGACCTTCCTCTGTGCCAATGGTTCCCATCTGAGACTATTTTGTTCCCCCAGGGAACAGTTGGCAATGTCTGGAGGTATTCCAGTTTGTCAGAATGGGATGGGGTGTTTGCTGTAGGTGTTGAGTTGATAAAGGTCGGCGATTCTGCTAAACATACTACAGTATGTAGGATAGCCTGCACACAAAGACTCCTCCAGTTCAAAATGTCAACAGTGCCTAGGTTGAGCTCTGTATTGGCTCTCTGTTTTTCTATGCTGTTAATTTTTGAAAGATGAGTTCCTTTCTTGAGATGATAAGAGACCAAGAAAGTCATCCAGATAAAACCTGCCATGACTTCAGAATACCCAGGTCACTCATAAAAGCCTTCAGAATAGTAACTCTTTTACCTCCTGGCCAGGATGACATTTTAGCAAACAAGTAAAATTGGTCAGGTACTGTGCTGTGAATCCTTGGGTATTTTAATTAATTGCAGTATCTAAAAAATTCTCCAAATGTGGGTGAGCTATAACCTTTTGATTTAGTGTTTAAGCCTTTTCTCATTTCATCTCACTCTTGTTCTCCTAGTCAAATGTATCTCAAACTTGATCTAAGGTAGAGTGGCACAGATCCATAACATTTCACTCTTATCAAGGTTCATTTCATGTTCATGTCATTTTGTCCATTATAATTTCATTTGCATAATTGGGTGGTGGGGGATGAGAAAGGAACCAGCACAGTTTAGTCTTAAACTTTGGCTTGACATGGTCAAATTTTAGCTGTATTCTCAGCTCTCTCAAGTCTTGTGGCCCAAGATACAAAAATACAGAAATTTCCTCCTCTTGGACTCTGTTTTTTCTTCCCCCCAGTGTCTTTCTAGATGATACATATTATCTAGATTTTACTGAGTTAACATCTTTCAGTTCTGTTATCTAAGCATAAAATAACAATACCTGGAAACATATTTAACTACAAAATTATACCTATGCAATGCCTCTAACCAAATGTCTATTACAGGTTGTTTACTTAGCATAATATATTTCCCTTCTTTAATACAAGACATTTCCTCTTTGATCATTCCATTCAGAGTTGGGTGATTGTTTAATATAATTACTTCAGTAACTCAAGGAAATTATTTTCAACAAGAGGCAGGGTTGTAGGGAGTGTCTTCAATGGAAAACTGTTAAGCATTTTTAATACAAAGATGATAGCTTCAGCTCCATTATTTATAACTTTTATCCCCTTCGTTCACTTCTAGGTTTGAGAAGAGCTGGTTCTTTGGGCAATGATTTATTTTATTTCCACATCTTTGGGAAGAAGGGACATTGGAAAGAACAAGACCCAGAACTTAGGGAATTTTCATAATCATCTCCAGCTGTGAATGCCGAGGGAGCATCATTTATGCAGTGAAGGGAGTAAGAAAAGCAAAGCCTTACTTCTAAAAAAGAACCTGACATTCTCTTGAAGGGGGTGGAATAAAATTGCTATTGTAAAAAATGGGAAAATGTTGCTAATGGGAATATGCTGAATAGTATCACTAATTAAATAAGGTACTTTTGAATTAATTGACAGCCTGCACTTAAGAATATAATTGCATATAAGTCAACTATTTGTAGACAAAACTCATTGCTATTTATTATATTAGGATAAAACTTTTTTCCTGATATTTCAAAGCCAGGGATTCAACTTTGTTCATAAATTCATCTCCAGAAACGAATATACTGTATTTGTGTGTGAGGAACCCAAGTGAATAAATAAGTAGGAGTTTCTGAAGGGAACAACACAGTGGGATTTATCTTGAAAAGAGCAATTGCAGACATATGTCATATGTCATTACCAGAGAGTTGGCGACAGTATTATTCATTATGTGGTTTCAGAGTGTTCTAAATTAGAGAAATGGATTATTGGAAGTGGATGATTTCCCCAGATTGCTACTTAATAGTGACTGAGGGGTCTGCCTTACTCATATTTGCAATGAAAATGGTGCCAAAACCCAGCAGTGGTTGACTGAAATGAAATGTAAGACCTATTGGGTATTATCTTGAGATGCTGCCTAATTGTATGCCTCTTGCTTAGTATAAATGTCCTGGAGTCTCAAAGACTGGGGTGCTTGCAGCAACTGCAGATGGGAAGTGAGGGTTTCTAAGTTATTTACCTCTTTGTTTCTTCCTGCTTTCTCACTGCCACCTGTTTATACCACAATAATTACTTCAGCAACTCGGCACACCTTTCTCCACTTGCCCTTTTCTATTACTGGGAAGTTTCTGCCTTTGCAGTTCTCTGTAACTGGTCATACCTATTTTGAGCTGCCAAACTTCCCCACCAGGTGACCAGTGCAGCTGCTGTGTTCATTCATTCATTCATTCATTAAATAGATGCCCAATGATATGTCAACGCCTGTGCTAGCCCCTGGTTCTGAAGCCATAAGCAAACTAGTATCCCTCATTCCTGAGGAGAAATATATTAAAAATGTAGTCTGATGAATCTGTTTGTGACTTTATACTTACCTCACTCACCATTAACATGCTAATTAACCATGCCCCAGCGTTCCTGGTCTCCTTTCTCTTAGTTGAATATTCCAAGTTTTTCCACCTCAGGGTCTTTGCATTCACTCCTTTTTCTGAAATGCTCTTCCCATGGCTGTCTCCTATTTATCCTTCTAGTATTATTTTAGCTGCCACCTTCTCAGAGAGCCCTTTCACGATCCATTCTAGAAGAGCAGTGTGACCAGCTACTCCCCACCAGTCACGCTAATTATTTCCTTCACTGCACTTATACATCTGTCAAGGTCTTGCATTGCCTATCTCTCCCTGGAGAAGTTATATGTTGTGGGACAGGGATTTTGTCTTCTTCATTTTATCACCAGCACCTAAAAATGCATAGATGCTCAATAGACATTTGCTGTGAATGGACCTGGCTGCCAGCCATGACCCAAGGAAGATACCAGATGCTATGGAATATTATAATGAAAAGATCTAATTTGGATGGAAGGTTGAGGGAAGGCCTCTCTGAAGGACTGATTTAAGTGGATGGGTATATAGGAATTAGAAAGAGAGATGGGAAAGGAGTGGTACAAACAGTAGAGACAGCACTGCCATAGCTTGAGGAGGGGTAGAACTTGGCAAGTTCAATGAATCCAGATGAGTGTGTCCAGAGTGATATGAAGAAGGTGGGGAAGTTAGTCTTGGAGGTACTAGAGAGTTTGAACTGTATCCTGAGTACATCAGGAAGCCATTGGAGGGATTTAATGGATTAGAGTGATGTAATCTAATGAATATTTTAATGAGATCTCTTGGGCTATTGTGAAAAGACTCCTTGGAGTGGGGAAGAGTAATGAATGCCTACAGCCTTGCCTGGCACAGAGCAAAGTACTCAATGACTGTTAATGAATGAATGAATGAATGAATGAACAGGGAAGATTGAGAGGGAGTGATTTGTCCTTAAAATAAATCTTGCTAAAGCTTGAAGGTTTCTTTTTGTTGTTGTTGTTGTTGTTGTTGTTTGGTATTACAAATCAAGGGCAAACATACTAATGATGATAATTATAAAATTCATAATAATGTCATAATTCTAGATGTTATCTAAAGTCAGGCATCCTCTTTTTCCTTGGTCGGCAGCAGTATACTAGCAAGACACAGTTGCATATCACTCAAGTAGTCTTGACTCCTAGAGTTACTCTTACAGGTTATTTTTCTGGTGTCTGTGACTTTGTCTACCTGGAAGACAAAGTTCATTTAGGGAACACAAGTCCAACCTCTCATGTAAACATGGATGAATCAGTGAGCCCTATGGACCAAGTGACACAAACACGGCTTCTACGAGGGATCCCTTCCTGTATCTTTCTGAGTTTCAAAGTTCAAAGCTAGCTCTAATGTAGTCATAGACTCTTTAGTATTTTATACTGTAAATCAGGACGGGAAAAGAGGTAGACCTGTATTAGTTAGAGTGATACAAGCTTCAATAACACACAAATCCCCAAATCTCTGCGGTTTAACACAATTTGAATTTATATCTTCTTACCTGGCTAGGCAGCTGTACTCCATGATGTGATGCAGGAACTCAGGCTTCTTTTATCAGCAGTTCTGCCACAATGTTTGCCAAGGACAGGGCAGATGACACAGGTCAAGCTTAACATACTACAGAACAGCACCTCTACTCACATTCCATATACCAGAAAGTGCCATCTGGCCATACCTAACTACAAAAAAAACTGAAAAATACAGTCTCTGTCTCCGGGGGGGGAATACAGCTAGTAAACAGCCAGCCAAACTCTGCCACAAACACCCTCCATAAAAATGGGAGATAACCACAAGTTCCTTTTCTACAATTTATGATTGTCAATGTCTGAGCTACTTCACTCAGTAACATATTGCTGAATATGTTACACATTTTTTTCTCATTATTTCTGGGGAAAAAAAGAGTTGTTCAACAGTTCTAACTTCCCATCAGGCTCCTTAGATTCTGTTTTTACAAACAATGGGATAGTTAAAATTTTTCAGCTCTGCCGTTGAATTAAGCCCCAGAAAGAAAACCGCTTTTGAAGTTAGGAGCTGAAACACACAGTAACACAGGCAACCAGAAATCCCATAGGGTTTTAACCTTGTTTTGTCACATCTCCCAACAAACTCCTGATTTGTTTGGGGATTCTGCTTAGCTCTTTGCAGAGGTATCTTGATTTCTGTATCACTTCAAACCTTCCTTCTATGTGAATTCGCCTGAGGGTGTGACCAGGAATGGCATGTTCAAATGGGAACCTTTTGTGCCTAGAGAAATCAGATAATCTTTCAAGACTTGGCTTAAGGGGTGTCTCTTCCGTGAAACTCATCCAGATTTTCTCTCACCTCCCTTTGGGATGTAACAGACTGTTTCTTCCTTATGCCCCTGTTTTTTTCCTGTGTAGACTCTGATGGCTTCTCTGTTACAAAAATGCAGCTCTTTGTGTTTGTTTTCTTATTTCAAATATAAGACCAGTTCATTGCAGAACTTTTAGAAATTATGTGTTTTTTGTTAAAAATTCAAGTAAAAATGATGTGTGAGTCCACTGAACAGAATGCTTTTTGCTGCATGATACTGCCAGTGTGGCTACATTGAGAGCATGTTGCTAGATTGAGAGCACATGGAAGGCAGATATTGTGTCTCCATTTCTCACCTCTTCATCATTGAATTGCCATTGCAGAGCAGAGAGCCAGTTATGTTCTACCCTCCATCATGATAGAAGGATGAGAAGATGGCTAGATGCATGGGTACACACCTGACCCACATAGCTCTATACAGATGAGCACACCTGCCTCTACTCTTTTTGCAGTAAGACCAGAACAGGGTAAGGATGAGTTGGAAATGATACATATTGGTTAACAAGAGCCGATGCAGTGTTGATGTTGGAATTCTCTAGTTTGCAAACAGCTCAGTTGTAAATTGTTCAAGGAAGTTGGTTTTCTGAGCTTAAATAGCTGTAAAATTGGGTTAGACTGTAATAGGTAACATACAAATGAATGATCTCAGTGTTTTTAATACCTGAAAGTGTATCCCTTTCTCATTCAAATGTGTTGCAAGTCTCTTCCACAAGGTGGCTCAGGACCCAGGCTGCTTCCGTTTTGTGGCTATACAACATGGACTGATTGCTGGGAAAACAGAATCATACATTTGTCTTAGGCTTTCTGTGCTGGAAGCGACTTCCACTCAAAGTCCACCAACTGGAACTAATCACCCGGCCTCATCCAATGGTATGAGTCTTCAGAGTTACGGGAGTGACAGGAGAACTAGACATGGATGGATGCTAGTAACATCTACCAACATAACCATGTCTTATGTGGTACTGATTAATTAGGAGACAGTAAAATGGAAATGGTTCAGAATGTGAGTGCTGGCCTCAGACCTCCTGGGCCTGAGTCTCTCTGCAGGGAGTGATTTGTGCAATCTTAGGCAAGTCACTCAATCTCTGAAAACCTCACTTGCCTCATTGCAAATTGAGAATAATAATAGTTGTAATTAAATAACATGCTAATCACTGAACCTGGGCATTGTGCAAGTTCACTAAATATTAGTTATCTTTAAACGTTCATGAACACTTAAAGTAATTATCATTATTACAATCCTATTATCATTCGTAGGAGTAGTAGTAGTAATACATTTGCTTTGAATCCTCAAGGGGTCTCAATTAGCACCAAACCCATGTACGTACCTCAGAAAGTTATATCAAAAGATTCTACTCTCAATTTTCCCAGGTGCTCCAATCAAACTCTGAATGAGTATTGCACTGAGAATCCCACTGGCCCATAAAGTGTTCATTATTAAATACTGTACAAGATTGTGCACCCTCATTTTTAAAAGAAAAAAATAAAAAGGAGGGGTGTATTCATCATTTTCAATGCTGCTGCCTCAGTCTGAAAATGATCGCTGCATGCGCCACCATTAACCCCACTGACTCCATCTGGACTGGAAGTCTGAGGTGGTGTTCTCAGCTGCATCCCTGCTGCCAAAACATCCACAGACTCAATAAATGCCTTGAAATTTAACATGCCTCTGCTGTCTGCTGAACAGCTCTGGGCCCAAATAGGTTTCTTTTATTATGGACAGAAAGGCCAAGTGAAATTTTAATCAGACAGACAAGAAGGGTATCTGAGAACACTGAAATGCCAACCCTGCTGATATTTTCATGATATTGAACTTGTCTTTTTGGGTCCTTCGTAGCTATTTCAATTAGCTGTGAGACACACAGCCTGTGTTTTTGCAAATTCTTCTCTTTTTAATTAAGATGCTGTTCGCTAGGATATTAGAAAGCACATGATTCTTCCTGTAATATGCAAACTACTGAAGAAAAAATTAAGAAGTGGAAACACTTGAATTTAGAAAGTGCATTTTTAGCCCCAATCCTAGTTCTCATAACAAAAGTCATAGCACTATTCTTACTGGTTATTTGAGGTATTCCCCCCATCCCAAGTTTAGTCTGTAGGTTTCTTGGCCTTCGGTTATATTTTTGTGTATTTGTTTTAACTCATGGAGAGGCTGCTTTCTTCTTTCATTTCTTTTTAAAATAATGTGATATTTGGTATAAACGAAAGAGTATATGTAACAAATATGGGCACTGGGAAGCACAATAAAACAAAAATCCATGATCCTACCACCCAACTTAAAAATTAAAACATTTATCAATACTATGGAAATGACCTGTTTGCTCCTTGGTGAGTTCATTTTTCATGGAAATCATCAAGCACCATTTTGCTAGCTAAGGTTCATAAAAGCACCACAAATCACTGGAAATACTAGAATGAAAAGAGGTCTTTTTTTTTTTTTTTTTAAATCAAAGCTTTGTCAATCTGTTAGTCATATGGAATGCACTAAAAGTTATTCTTAAAAATAAAAAGGCAGCCGGGCTTAGTGGCTCAGCCTGTAATCCCGCACCTTTGGGAGGCTAAGGTGAGTGGATTGCCTGAGCCGCGGGTTCGAGACCCGCCCAAGCAGCGAGACCTCATCTCTACAATAAATCAAAAAATCAGCTGGGCATGGTAGCGCATGCCTATAATTCCGGCTACTTGGAAGGCTGAGGTGGAAGGATCGCCGGAGCCCAGCAGATCGAGGTTGCGGTGGCCAGAAGCAGGCACTGCACTCCAGTCTGGGTGACAGAGTGAGACTCCAACTCAAAAAAAAAATAAAAATAAAAAGGCAACTTTAGGGTATGAGGGTCTATAATGCCATCTCCAACATTCATTCATTCATTGGTCCCTGCATTTAAGGGTTCCTGCATTCATTCCCCTATCTCTTCATTAAATATTGAGTATAATCACAGTCTTGTTTAAAATATCATTAATATGATAATTGCTATTGTTTGAATGTTTATGTTTCTCCAAAATCTGTATGTTGAAATCTGAGTAGTATTAGGAGCTGGGCTCTTCGGGAGATGACTAGGTCACAGGATGGCGCTCTCATGAATGGGATTCCTGCCCTTATAAAAGGGGCTTGAAAAACCCCTCATCCTTTCCACCATGTAAGGTTAGCATAGAAGGGTGTCTGTAAGAAAGTGGACACTCACAAGACACGGAATCTGCCATTACCTTGATCTCCAGACTTCTCAGCTGCCACAACTGGGAGAAATACATTTCATTTGTGTATAAGCCACTGTGTCGATGGCAGTGGTTATAGAAACCTGAATGGATTCAGACAGTGATTATTATAATGTTTACTTATAACATCCTGACCATAATCCTGGGGTACTGTTGAGAATTCCTTGTAAGAATTTAGTAGGACACTAGATTTTGTTTACATATTCATGGTTTTAGTAAGCAAACACACATTTCCATCAGTAGTGTTAGGTAGGGATATACTTGAAATATCCGCTCTCTCACTGAAAGGGCCAAAAGGCAACTGCCAGGTGTTTTAATTGACATCATGTTTTCCACACTTTTCTTTCTTTTGTTTGCTTGAGGATAAAACCCTCACAGAGTCTGAGTGGAATTGTAGAGTCAGTCATTCCATAGTTCTTGATGATTTTCTGAACCGTCTTACCACAGGCCTCCTCTCCTATGAGCTGTCCACCCACAGGTGCAGAGCTAATTTTACTCTCAAAACTCTCACAGATTCTTTTGGTTCCTGCTGACTCTTGAGTAGTAAGGAATGCCTTAGCCCTTTGGGGTAAATGGTAGAGGGAACATCAGGGCACACTAACCCTCCAGGAAGTAGATGTCTTCCCACCTGTACCTATCTGGACAATGAACCTTCAGTGTTCTCTCTCAAACTCAAAACTGCCATTGTCTTCGTGTGAATGTTCTTCAAGCAGACATTTTTAGCATAAAAAATTGCAACTGAAAGTTAGCTATTAGGATAGTCTCAGCTAGAAACTATCTGCAGCATGGTAACCTTCTAGTGACATGTCTTTTTTTTTTTTATGAAGAAAGTGAAATGGTTATCTTAATTATTTTTTATGATTAGAGAAGCAACACATGCACATCTTTGAAAAGACAAATACCTTCTAATCATATAAGAAAAGTATTTCTTACTTAATCCAAATGCTTGGAGATTATTCACTGCCTGGAGCAACTTTGCTGATCTTGCTCTACATATGTGTTTGTGTGAGTGAGTGTATGTGTGTGTGTGTGTTTAGAAAAGAAATTCATCATACATTACTATCCTGCCCTTTTCAATTTGAAACATACACTAAGCATTCTTCTATAGTGATATGTATAAATGTATCTCTTTTTGCTGGTGACTGTGCCATATTCCATTGTATGGCCATACTATGCTTCCTTTAACTAATCCCCTGATGACAGGCATTCAGTTTTTCATTGCTTTTTGTTTTTGCTTTTTTAATACCTGAGAACACATTCTAAGATATGATTATCTGAGTGAAGGTTTCTGTTAGAGTAGATGTCTCTTGGGTTTTAACAATGGGTAAAAATGTACTTCTCCTTCTCCTTGTGAACCTTTTGCTAAATTGGACATAAGTATCAAGTTAGCCAAGGCAGGAGATCTCACACAGTGGTCATGGTTGTCTTATGCAGGAAACAGTAATTAAAAAACACATGTCTTGCCAGGCTCGGTGGCTCAGCCTGTAATCCCAGTGCTTTGGGAGGCCGAGGTGAGTGGATTGCCTGAGCCTGCGGGTTCGAGACCTGCCTGGGCAACTTGGTGAGACCTCATCTCTACAATAAATAAAAAATTAGCTGGGCGTGGTAGCGCGCGCCTGGAGTTCCAGCTACTTGGAAGGCTGAGGCGGAAGGATCGCTGGAGCCCAGCAGGTCGAGGTTGCAGTGGCTGGGAGCGGCCACTGCACTCCAGTCTGGGTGACAGAGTGAGGCTCCAACTCAAAAAAACCCCAAACAACAACAACAACAACAAAAAACATGTCTTATGTAGAAAAAAAATCTATAGCTGTTGTGTATCCTACCCTTATTTTCAATTAACAAACATTTGCAAGTGGTCACTCTTCACCTAGAGAGAAATTAGTGGATTTGGGGATGTATCTTTGACTATTCATCCCCAATAAGTAACAGAAACAGGATTTAAGCTCCAGGTTAATGCTCTGCTGAACTGCTTGTTCCCGCAATATCTTCATAACTCCTAGACTGTCCTTCAGAATCTAAGAATATGGAGAAATATTACCAAAGGTCTCACCTGTCTCATGGAAATCACAAGGCTTGCATGGGTCATGATGTCTAAAACTCTGTGCGAATTCTTCCCCAGTCATCTGCTTGCTGTATGTTCTCTCTCTCCCTCTCAATCGCTGCCCCCTCCCCCAAGCCACCATCACTGCTTCCCTGGATGACTGCGCTCTCTCTCTTCCTTTTCCATCCCCATGATTCATTCTCCATATAGTTTCGGGAGGAATATTCTTAAAACATATATTTTATGAGGGCACTCTTTCGTTTATGACCTTCAGTGGTTTCTCACTCTACATGGGGAGAATTTCAGAGTTCTCACTGGAGCTTTCTGGGTCCTGCTTCTCCAGCATGGTCCCATGCATCTCCTTTGCTGCCTCCACCCCCTATCCACACTAGTCTTTTACCAGATCTTCAAACAAGTAAGGCTCCTTCATAGTTGACAAGCTTGGTACCTCTTCATACCTCTTCATGACTCTACCAAGATGATCTCAGCCCGTGTTTTGCATGACTGTCCCTTCTTCTTCTTCATGGCTCATGTCAAATGTCATTGTCTCAAGAAGGCAAACCCTACTCTTCCCACAGACAGTAGATGCTCCTTCCTCAGACGTGTCAGGTCATGCTTGTGTCCCACGACATGCACATCACAAGTAATCTGGGCCCATTTTCATTTATCTCCCACCAAAACTCAAGCTTCGTGAAGGTAAAGGCCATGTTTTTCATGCTTATATTAGACTCATTGCCCTGCCCAGTGCCTCTTACATGGCAGCTCCCCAATAAACATTTGTTGAAGGATGAATACTAGGACTGACATGTGCCTTTTTAAAATCTCTGTGATAACTTGATCTCCTATTATATGAATAGGCTCTCCTGTTACACAAACAAGTCCCATGTTATCCAATGCCATGTCATCAGCGGGCATGGATACCTCATGGGTCTTGACTTAGGCAACAAAGTGTGGTCCCTAACTAGCAGGTTGTATTGCCTGAAATCAGGTCTTTTCCAATACTGTACATGGACAATGGGAAAGAAGAGACTGAACTGTGTTGTACAAGAAGACAACTGGCTCATAATCAGGGAGAGAAAAATAAGACTGCAGCAAATGCAACTTAAAATGTGCAGTGCACCAGACAGGGGAAGAACCAAGGGAGCTGTTCTGAAAGCAGCCACGATGGAAGTTTGGAGCTCTGATAAGGAAAAGTGCAAAGACCTTTGCCCCTATGAATCATGTATTGGGGAAACAGTTGAGCATCTACAGATGTCAAATAACCAATAAAATTTCATGAATGGTAATGTTCGCCAGTATCCAGGAGAATAAGACTGACCTTACAGCATGATCCGCTAACAAAATTAGGTCATTTGTCTTTGATAGGAGATAGCCATTTCCTTATTTTTTATTTATTCATTTGTAAGCAGCTGTTTTAATAAGCCTACATGATCTTGGATAACATACTCATAAGTTCTAGCAAAGTCTGTAAGAAAACTATGGAGAAAAAGACTGTAAATTACCACAGGAAAAAAGAGGCGGTGGCTAACACTTCCAAGAGATGCAGTTTTACAGTACTTATGAAGGAAAGGTAATTTCTTTTTTCCGTGTTGTTTTAGGGGACAATGAGAAGGTCTCAAATCACACAGCTTCAGAATAGCTCATGCCTGCCTCTCTTGGGAAGTGAGGTGTCTCTCCTTCCCTGAGAACTTTCTTGTCCTTCCTCAATCACCCCCACTCACAGATGGTTCACCCACACCTGTCTTACAGCCATTAAACATAGCACCTCAAGGTCCCACTTCCAGGGTCATAATAGTATTTTCTGATATATAACATGTTTATCTCCTGCCTCTCTGGGTTTTCTGGGGTATGGCTATCTCATATTAGGCTCAGTTGAATGACTCTGCTTCATGCTGTGAAGGCCTGGGTCCTCACAACTGTGGATGAGTCTTGTGTCTGCTATGTATGTGCTTGTTCCAGGGTCCAGCCTGGGGAAAACCACCATCCTTGTGGAAGTGCTTCTTGATGCTCTATCATCTTCACAGTGATGAGGAGTCACAAGAGGGTGAGCTGGAGACCCATGCCCTGTAGCCCACATTTTACTGGCCAAAGCAAGTCACATGACTGATGTCAAAGTCAAGGTGTAAGGAAGTGTATTCCACCATTAGGGGGCTGGAAAGTTACATGACAAAGGACATGGCTACAAGGGAAGTGGAGAAATAAAGAACTGATGCCAATAATTCAGTCTACCACAGCCTAACCACTGGACACCACAATTATTTGATAGCCATAATGGTCATTATTAACACACGCATCAAACTGTGAATGTTTCCACATCTGTGTTTGTTTTAAATTACTCATATATTGCTTTGTAATTAAAGCCAAATATGATAGAATATTGCTAAGAAAGGTATGCAGAGACTGAGCTACTTCTCCCACCACTTCCTAATACCAAATGAACAACTGACCATGGTCTTTTTGAGGGATGACACAGCAAGTGGAGACACTGTGGTAAGCTGGGAGCCCATGACCATTCAAGGGCAGGTACTCCTCAGCTTAGTGGAGAGGAAGCGTGTGAGCGTATAGAAAAGTGGGCAATGTGTAGTCAGGCATTTTAATTTATTCAGAGGAGTCAGGCATCTGAATTTTTTAAGTATAAAACTTAACAGTTTTTGAATGTTAGTAACTAACACAAAATTTTACAAAAACACTATGTGCAAAACAAACACTTCTGTTGATCACACACAGCCAGCAGGCACTGGATTGCCAGCCCATCATAGGCAGAAGGCAAGGCTTGCAATTTTCCACACTTGGTCAAATCTAGATGGATGGATAGATAGATAGATAGATAGATAGATAGATAGATAGATAGATAATCTCCAATGTGAACTAGCATATGACTAGTAAGTAGCACTGCAAAGTAGAAGAAACTCAGTAGCCAGCATTTGAGGAGAAAGTTCCAGACTTACAGGAGGAGCAAGACAGTGATCAGTGTCAGGGACAATGACCTGAATTCACTGTGAGGGAATGACCTGAATTCCTACATGTGAGGGAAAGGTAATTTCTTTTTTTATAGAACATAATAGGATGACAAAGAAAAGACCAGAGACTGCCTTACCTTGGGTAACTCTCCTTTTCCCCTCACACGCCTTATCAGCAATTGGGCTGTGCTGCTTCCACACTACATTTAGGTAAACCCACCCTTGGCCAGGCATACACATCCCTGGACCTGCAGATTTAGCGAAAACTAGACAACTGTTCTCACGAGTTCATGAGCCCCTCCCCAGTTTCTCTTTTCTGATTCATATAAAATATCCACAGAAGATGAAACAAAGAAACCAAGAAGCTTGCTGAATATTTCTGAAGGTAGAGGAAAAATATGTCCTGAAGGTAGAGATTTGTGTTGACAGTACTGAGCCTTAACACTGAAGAATTATTTTTGTGAAACCTGAAGTTAGTTCCTATAATACTTTGCTCACTGGCAAAAAATATGTTCATTTTTAAGATAAATAGATTCCAACAAAAGGGAGGAAAATAATATTCTTGTTCTTTATATAGAACTGGAAGGCCCCTCTGCCTTGACTAATGGAAAAATATTCCATGCTCATGGATTGGAAGAATCAACATTGTTAAGATGTCCATCTTACCCAAGGCAACCTACAGATTTAACTCAATACCATTAAATGACCAACATTCGTCTTAGACCTGGAAGCAACAACACAGAAATTTGTTTGGAAACATAAATGATCACGAATAGCCAAAACAATCCTCAGCAAAAGAAATAAAGTGGGTGGTTTCACAATTCCAGACTTTAAGCTTTATTATAAGGCTACCATAATCAAAACAGCCTGGTATTGATACAAAAACAGGTATATAGACCAATTGAACAGGATAAAGATTCTGGAAGCAAAACCTTAATTTTTTCAACCAACTCACCTTGACAAAGCCTCCACTAACAACTACTGGGGAGAGGAGAACTTATCAGTAAATGGTGCTGGGAAATCTGGCTGACCATATGCAGATGGTTAAATCCCATGTATTCTTAAAATCCAGTTCAAACGCCATCTCCTCCAAGATTCCACCTTGACTTCCACCCACTGAGAGTGTCTCTCCCTCTTTTTCTCTGTCCATGGTTTCTTGCTTTTATTCTTTACCTGTCTCTTTGTTTTCCCTGCTTTGTGTTACAATTATTTGTATGTGTATCTCCCCAATAGGAAAAAGGTAGGCGATTTAGGTTAGAAACCTAGGGACTTTATCTTTGAAGTTCACACATATTATTGATTTTAGTCGTTTTTTTTTTTCAGTAGATGAACAAGGGTGACAAATGACATTATTTCTGAGACTCCTGACCTCAAGCAATCCTCCAGTCTTGGCCTCCATAAACTCTAAGATTAGAGGCATGAGCCACCATGCCTAGCTATACAGCATTCTTGAAGGGACAAAATCTCACAGGCCAAAGGGCTAACAGGTTACACCTCACCCATACCCTATGCTCTGTACATTCAGAGAGGATGTTTTCAGGACCAGATGCAGATGGATGTGCATGTGCTCATGCTCTAGGACAGAGATACCATGTTCCTTTATATCTCCTTTTTTGGGAGTTTGGGGGTAAAGTATTAGTTTCCTCTTAACTCATTACTACAAATATAGTGGCGTAAAACAACAGAAACGTATTATCTCACAATTCTGGTGACCAGAAGTCTGAAATCAATTTCACTGAACTGAAATCAAGGGGTTGGCAGCACTGCACTCCCTCCTAAGTATCCTCTTCTATCTTCCAGAGGCTGTGGCAGTCCTTGACTGGTGGTGGCTGTGTTACTGCAGCCGCTGGCCTCTGTGTGTGTCTCTGTTTCCCTCTTTTGAGGACACATGTTACTGCATATGGGGTCATCTGGATAATCCAGGCTGATCACCCATCTCATGATCCTTAATTTAGTCATACCTGCAAGGAAAACTTTTCCTTATAACATTTACAGGCTTCAGGGGTTAGGATCTGTTGTTTGGGTGGCCATTATTCAGCCTACTATGATAAGTGTGACAGCAGCTTACAAATAGAGAACAATTCCTTATGACTCAGAAATTGTTCAGGCAAAGTGCATGCTGGGAACTTGCTGTCTAGGAGAAGTGTATGCTGGGAACTCACTGTGCAGGTGAGGTGCATGCTGGGAACTCTGTCCAGTTGAGATGCATGCTGGCATCCAGGAGACGCGCATCCAGGAGACGCACATGCTGTGAACTCATTGTGCAGGTGAGGTGTATATTGAGAACTCACTATCCAGAGAGGTGTATGCTGAGAACTCACTGTGCAGGCAAGGTGCAGGCTGGGAACTCACTGTGCAGACAAGGTACATGCTGGAAATTTCATGTCCTGGCGAGATGCATGCTGGGAACTCGCCACCCACATGAGGTGCATGTTGAGATGAGAACTCACTATCCAGGTGAGGAGCATGCTGGGAACTAGCTGTTCAGGTGAGGTGCATGCTGGGGACAGTGCTGACAACATCAGGAGACCATGTGAGAAGATGAGTCCATGGGTGAACTGTTCCACTAGTGGAATTGGAACAGTTGGTCCCAGCTACCTTATTGCCAGGCAACTCTGAGAAAGCCTCTAGAGCCTCTAGTGCTACCTCTCAGACAACCCTGTCCTTCTCTCTATATCCATCACTCAATGGTTGTGTGAACTTTGGATAGTTACTTGACTTTTCTGAGTCATAGTTTCCTCTTTTGTAAAAGAGGAGTAATGCTAGTATTTACTCTTAGGGTTTCTGTGTGCATTAGTGATCATGTACATAAAGTTCATATTAAGTGTCATATTGGTGTTGGCTGTAATTACTCTATGCTTGTTGTTGATGTTTTCATGATGGTGGTGATGGTGATGGTAGTGTACTTGTGCACACTGCAGGCATGCCTTAAATGCTGGCTGCATATCATCGAGTCTTAGTTCAGAGAGTGACTGAAGTTGCCCACCTCTAGCCATTGGGCTTCCTGGTTAAAACGGCAGGGGAATGGAAGATGGTGGAGTATGGTGCCTACAATGTGGTGCTTGAGGACAGTCCCAACCTCCTCTAGAATCTGACAGAGGTGCTTTCAGGATTTGGATTATGAACAATCGAGGAGGTTTAGCAAATGGGTTCCTGCCTCCTTACACTATATGAAGCAGTTTGTTGGAATTAATTTGCATGACTGTGCTCTCAGTCTGCATGGAGGCTAATTTGTGATCCTGTGGCAATTTATTGCTCTGGTTGGATTTGTTTACTAGTAGACAACGTCATTGGGATAATATGCCTCACTGTGCACAGAGAGGAGCTGCACTCTGACCTCACTTGAAGAAACCACCATGGGGTAATTTCCTCCCCAACAGATGACTGACGTTACAATGTGGTGACAAATGATCAGCATGGTTAATGGTTAATATAGCCAGGGCCAGGATCCATATGATTTATGCAAATAATTAGCTCTTCCTGGGTAGTGGCCTGCATGTCTAGGTAACTTTTATTTTTTCAGACAGTCATCTCTGTAATGAGCTATTAGTCTGCAGGCCAGAAAGAAAGAAAGGGAGAAGGAAGGAAAGACCTCAGGCAGTTAAGTCTTTGTTCCTTCCAGAAACCTTCATTTATTTAAAGCCAAATGTGATAATGTTTTCTTTTACAAAACTCCATTGCTCTGCATTGTAAAAGCAGCTCAAAATACTCAGGTCTGATTTGTATTTGTTTCAATAATGGTTTCTGAGATTTAGACAGAGCTTGCATTTCATCTTATTCATCTCTGTGTTTCATTAACACAAAGAGGGACTTATAGCATTAGCACAATTTTCTAGTTAAGAATGTAAGGAAAAATGGAAGGTCAACAAGCCTGTATTAAGCAGAGGTCTTTGGGTACAAGTGACAGAATGCATGTAGACAAAAGGGGTTAATTATTTAAAGGCTTACATTAGGAATATTTTGTGTAGATATTTCACCTGACCACCAACATCTTCTGAACCTCATAGCTCACCTCCCTGATGCCTAGAAGACATAACTTTTTTATTGTTATTCTGATTCACACATGGCAGAGGAAAACGTTGATCACTGAGATTGGAATTCCATGTTAACACCTGGACTAATCCATGGCAGCCAAGGAATCAGTGCCCCCTAAGAACAGGGTTATATTTCTGGGGAAAGGAGAATAAGAATGACTCTTGAGAGGAGAGGGATGATTCCAAAAGGAGGGAAAGATGCTGTGTAGGCTAATAACAGATTCCAACACTATACTGCAAGACCCATGAGAGTGTAAGCTACATTGGTCCCATTGAGCATGTAGGCCCCAGCACCCACTACAGAACCTGGCAAGATGATAAGTATGGGGGAAGAGGGAGAGAAGTAAGAAGAGAGAGAGAGGGAGGAAGTGAGGGAGGGAAAGAGGGAGGAAAGGAAGCTAAGCCAAAGTAAGCCAAATTTTCAGCAGGCAATCATAAAACACAGAAATAAAAACAAGAGATCTTCTAACTCTGGAGAGTTACTCCACTGATGGAAACCTTGACTGCACTTCCTAAATTGCTTAGAGTCGTCTGATTAATCAACCCTTGGGAATTCTATCCTCTATCTTTAGAAGATTTGGGGTGATTGAAAAATTTCCTCCCTTTCTCCCTTTCTTCTTCCCTTCCTCCCTCTCTCTTTTTGTCAAATATGCATTGGGAACCAGATACTGTGCCTGCCACCAGATATATCTAAATGGTCAAGAGACCCTCCTCCTGCTCAGATCCTCATAGAGGTTGTTTTATAGTTGAGTATGATGATGTAGGAATTTTAATATGTATGATTTAGAAACCATCTCTAAATTCTGAGTAACTTATGATTCGTGGATTCCGTCTCCATGGGGCCGCCATTTGAGGTTAGGATTTGGATGAGAAATTCTGATCCTGCTAAGGAGGCAGCCTGCACCATTGCCCTTTGTACTTGAGACGTAAAGGTTGTCGTTGCCCCCAAAACATAACAAATGGGTAAGCCAGGAAAATGATTCCCTATGAATATTCATCTGAGTGTTTCACATTGGAAGATGTTCCATCTCTTCAGGCCACAGTGGGATTCATCAAAAATGAGAGGACAGTGATAAACCACCTCCTGGACAGGAATATTTATATATTCCTGGACTCTTCAAGAGGTTGGGTGTGGTTACAAATTTTATTTAATAAGTAAAGTGGTGATCTCTATAACATATTACCATGAGCAGTTATGATGATTCATTTGTCAAAAACCACCACTTCAGCACTAAAGAGATATGTCTAACACTTTGCATTTTAAGCACTTTCATTCCCAATTCACTGACTGACAGACACCTTAATCTGTCAATTCAGATCATACTAATTTAGCTGCAAAATGTTCTTTTAAAAAAAGAAAGCCAAAGAGGAGGAAAGAGGAATAAATGGAAGGAGCGGGGGAGACAGAAAGGGAGGGAGGGAGGGTGGGAATGAGATAAACACTAGGTATGCTCTGGAGTCAGCTTTTGAATAGATCATTGCAAATTGTGGTCGCCCCCACTTCTTTGCCAGCTAGTTGTCTTATTTATTTTGTCTGTGAGGTGATTCTTACTAAAACCCAGGCACAAATCTCTGTAGAATGAGTTTTGTGTTGTCAAGTATTCTGTGATCTTAAAAAGACTTTCCAGTTCTCGCTGATTTGAGACTCTGACCCTCTCTATGCTGAGATGTGGAGACTACTACACCATATTGATAATGCTCCTGCTACCTATATATATTAGGAACTCATTAGGAAGAGTCCCAAAGAAGAAGTCAACACCTTTACTTAAAAACTATTTTAAAAATATGTGTTGATGGCATCCAAATAATTACATTATTCTTATTGAATCAGAGGCTCTAACCCTAGAAAGCATGGGAGAATGCAAACACCATGTACACCCCCTGAAAGAGTTAAGTCATTTTTCTATTTACATGGTTTATTTCACAACTGTCTGACTCATTGGGCATAACCAGCACAGTTAAATTACAAAATTACTATTTGGTCCCTTTTTTATTGACTACAATTCAAGGCTGCTTCAAGCCTCCCAAATTTAATCCCCCTAGCTCTTTGCCAAGAACATTACCTTTTATTTTCAGTGTTAAACTGTGTAAGATACCCCTAAGGCTACATGGAAACTTACTCTCTGTGATAGCAGCTAACGGAGTGTATCAATTGTTCATGATTTCCCATTCTCCTGTAAATTGGGAGAGGCAGGAAGAGCAGTGGAATGCGAATTTTGTTCTGTCAGCACTTTCTTGCCCCAGCTTTCGCCCAAGCGGTGCCTGTTTTGGTAATTAATTATAGTGTGTTTGTAACTCTCCATTCTCGGTTACCATTTAGCAACCTGTCAAATCTGGAGCTAATGAGCCTATCCCAAAGTACTCAATGCATTTATTTTATTTTATTTTTAAGCATCAAGACAATCCTTGTTTTTCTTAGGTCAGATGAAGTTAAAGGGAGATTCTAAAACCCACTGATGGAGAAGAAAAGTCTTTTCTCGTCTCTTTACACATATTCATACCAAGAATGGGACTACCTAAAGCTTTTTATTGACTTTTCTTTAACAAACCATAAATTGGAGTATCCCAGTTATTATTTTAACTCTAACTTCATATTTGAAGGGTGAAATAGCTCACTCATGACTGTCCTTGTCAAAATGGTAGTAAGTATCATATCTGGAATAAGATTTTCATCTGAAATACTAAGACACCAGAGCAGATTCATGATACATTCTTTTCATTGTTGCTTTTTTGTTGTTCTTTCTTCTTTAAGGGTAGACTTATAGTAACTGTATAATATCTATATAGGAAGGACTTAGACATAGCAATTTGGTGTCAAGGCAGAAGTAGAACACATTCCTTGAAGCTGCATTCGTATAGCAGGCATGCTTGTTTTACTCAGAATTGTATGGTCACAGCTCAATTAAAATAGCGAAGTTTCCTGGGGATAATTCCATTCACTTTATGTGAGACTAAGATGATTTCATTCACTGTATATGAGACATATCACTTATCCCTACACAAGAATAGGAACAATAATTTTTTGGAATTATATGTCAGAATATGAGTGCTTAGCTTAACCTTTTTATGGAATGATGTATACCAAAAACACATCTTTATTCTGAGTTGAAATTTAGAGAACCCAAAAATTAGAGCAGTGACATTTGCCTCTGGTGGTTAGAAGTAAAATCTTCAATTCAACTTGCAAAATTCAGACTTGTAGTTATTTCTGAATCACAGCTATAATGACAGTATCATGTGGTCTATAACTCCTGCAGTTGCAAAAGAAAGACATATTGTCTTGCCAGTCAAAAGTAGGTAAAACCACATTTGCACATTGTAGTTTAGCTGACCAAGCCAGAGTGATGCACACCTGTTTATGCATAGTGGCGGGGAATGAGGTTGCAAGAAGGAAATGTGTTATCCTCCCTTAATACCATCAGTGCTGATGGTTTGTTCTAAAGATAAAAATACAAAGTAATTCCTCAGTCTAATAAGAACATAATATTTATTATTTATAAAAAAGCCACCTTTTGAGTATTATGTGCTCCCACCTCACTCATTGGTTATATCTCTTATCATTTACATAAAGAATCAAAAATTATATGCAAAATTCTCTACTTCCCTCTTCAAACATATGAGATAACATATTTTCTTACCTTTTCACCCATACTTAGGATTTAACATTGGCTCTAAGATCATAATTTCTTTTATTTGTCAGTTATCTGTTCATTAGAAGACTTAAGAGTCATAAGAAAAGCTTTTCAGTCTTGTTTGGGTGTACAGCCCTAATACCAATGGCTCTGCAGATATTCCAGTGTGAGTGGTTTTTGTGCTGCTTGTGAAAATCTGAGTTAAAATGAGCCACACTTTGTGAGGAAGGTTTCAGAGGTCTTCCTGAAGTATCTCTGTTGATAAACTCCATGGAATTGTCAGTTGGTAGTCACTCAATATTGTAACCATTTAATTCAAATTTTTTAATTGAGTACAATATCAGCAGAATGAGAAATGTCTTTTATCCTTGACCTTTAACAGTGGCGAACACATTGATATGAAGTCATTGTAACTCCCCAAAAGGCATTGATGCAAGTATTTTTTCTGCCATTCTTGTTTCTTTATAGATTCACACTTTTGCGTATTCAGAGCTTGATTTTCCTTTGAGTTAGAGGAATGCAATGGAGAAAAGTGTTATTGATGAGGGCTGATTAAGCAAATTAATGAATTGAGACAGCTGAATAGTAAGTGAGAATAATTTGAGGAGTGGAATTGGTTTTTGCTCATTGACTGTAAAGTGTAGGAGTTAAAACCACAAGGGTACTTGACGGAACAAGCCTTATTGCCAAGGTAAGTGAAGAAAGAGTATTTGGAATTGCATATATAAATATATTTTATTTTTTAAAGAACAGTTGCTTGCTATTCACTGCTTTACTGGCATTTGTTTCTCTTGCCTTCCTTTCTGAGTCATATGCAATAGCTGAAAGAAATACATTCAACAAATATGTATTAAATGTCCATTATGTTCCAGACACAATGTTAGGCACTTAATGACAGTGGTAGAAAGATATTATTTAGCATCTTATTATCGAATGTTCTTAACTCTAATAGAGTTAAGTGTTTTCTGCAGGGGTTGCTAAACAGTCACTTCTGGAAAGCGTTTGTTATGTCACTCTCTTCAAACACGCAAATTTTAAAAGCTAAACAATACTGCTTGTTGACTAAGATGTGTGGGCAGTGGGCACTCTAACATGCTGCTGGTGGGAGTGTGTGTTGATGTAACTGCTTTGGAGATCACCTTAGTAACTTCCTGGGAAGTTCAAGGTGCATATATCTTTGACTCAGACATTCATCCCTAAAAGCACACATGAAGAATACATATAAGAATATTCATTGTACTATTGAAACAAAAAGTTGGGAGAACAGCCATCAGCCAAATAAACATTAATTTCCCACCAATAGGGAAATAGAAAATAAATTGTGGTAAAATGTATCTCTGGAATGCCATGTTGAAATGACTAAATGAGATAAACCTCAAAATCATTATGTTGAACAACAACAAAAAAGTAATTTGCAGGAGGAGACATACAGTATGATGTCATTAGTATACAGTTTTTGAACATGGAGAAATGCCATATATCTTCTCTTGGGATATGTGTATATATGGTAAAGCAGGAGAGAGACGGAGGAACGACAAATACTAAGTTCAGCAGTGTGCCCACCTCTTTTGGGGGGAGTAGGGGTGAGGATGAAATCAGAGTGACTTAGAAAGATTCACTTAGATTTGTTACATTTAATATTACAGACTGCAGGGTGGACGTATGGCATTTGCTGTAACATCTATATTTTTTGTATGTCTGATGTATTGCATAAGAAAGAAGAGTGCATCTGAGAAGCTACAGCTATCACTGTGTGTGTATATGCATGCTGTTTTTTGGGCATCAGACTCCCTTTTTTCGGGTGACCATACTCTAATCATTTTCAGGTGTTCAAGAGAGTTTTGTACAAAAGCAATGCCCATTTTCAATGCAATGTCTCAGTAAGATTGTTTGGGGCAGATGAGCAAAGGAAGCCAATACCCTCAATCTGCAAGACAAAACCGGGGCAAGTGAAGCAGATCCCTCGTGTCTTTGATCACTGTAAACTGCTAATTGCAAAGCATGACTCCCTTTTCCAAAAGGAATGATTTTCTCCCCCACTCAATTACTAGAATAATTGCTTCAACTCTCAATGTTCCTTTAACTGGGCAAATTCAATGCTAGCATCTATGTCTCTCATTTCATATTAAACTACTAAGTCGTTCCAGTTAACAGCCCCTCTATTGGGTCTTTCAGTTGCAGCATAACAGACCTGGCATGTGCTGTCCTCTGTTTTTCAGTGCATGTGGTAAGGTCAAATTCATTTTGGAAGGCCCTCATGTCTTCCAGATTTACAGCTATTTGGAAATCCCATTGATAATAAATATTTGGCCAAAGTGCTTTCACATTCATACACTCCCCCTCTCTCTTGGCCAGGGTCCCCCCTCCGTTTTTTTTTTTTGTCTAGCCTGCACTTTCTCCCTGCCCAGAAATGTCATTAACATTAACAAGTGTTCTCCTTGGCACTGGCAGGGGGTCTGCAAAGGGAACTGGTTTGGAATGTGCAATGGGGAGACTTGAATCAAACAAGAGCTGTGATGCAGATTACAGAGTGTGCAGGGCAAGCCCAATAAGCTCCCATCAATACTGACAGGGGAAGGCAGGGCAGAACTAATTTTGATGAGAACATGTCACTGGGCTGCAGGGGAGACTTGAAAAAGGTGTATTCAACAACCACGACAAAAGAGTTTTGGTTTTGTTTTTGTTTTTTTTCATTTAATTTTCAGGTTTATTAGGAACTGCTTTGTGTGTCATGTTTGGGGGCATAAAGTTAAATGAGAACTGGCCCATAAGAATGCCCTGAAAAATCTTGTGAAGACACAGATTCCTGGGCCTCCAAAGATTGTAATTCTGTAGATCTGGAACAGAGTCTTCTAGTGTCCTGCGTTAACAAGTTCACAGGTGATGCTGATTCTGCTGGTCCCTGGAAGCACATTTTGAGTAGCAAGGTCCAAGAGTAGGTTGATGAAAGGGAGGAAGAGTCAATTAAAAAAATTTTTCACTCAGTGCTATGGGGAGATGTAATGAATGTGTTATTAGCATATTACAGAAACAGAGGAAGGAGCAAACAGTTTTGCCTTGCCCAGGAAACCAGCAGAAAGCAGATAATATTTAATCTGAGCTTTGGAGAATGAAGAAATTTCCAGGCAGGAAAAGAGAGTTCATATTATAGGCAGAGGAAATGTTATGCACAAAATGCAGGATGCAACTGGAAGATGAGAGTGGTCTTCTATGGACAGAGGTGGAAGAAGAAATGGAATGATCACAGATGCTCTTTAAAAATAGGCTGCTGCTGGTTTTTGAGTTTGTAGAGTCATTCTGAGGTGTTTTGGTACACTATTCTATGTTGGGGAGCAATGGAAGAACTTCTTTTAAAGATTATTGGTGGGAAAGTGGATGAAAGGAAACTAACTATCAGGACATCAGAATTCCAAGTGTAAAAGAAGGAGAGTTTACCTGAATTTGTTCTTGCAGTAAAGAAGGACCTAGCCCTAAACATTTCAGCCCAAGGCCAAGACCCTCAAGGTTGGAGTCATTGTATCTTCTGGATGTAGATTAAATTAAATCATCAAGAAGAAATGGTCACGATGAATTTGTAGAAATGACACACAGGTCAATAAGAGAGTGAGGATTCACTAATCATGGCTAAAATTTCAAAGTTTATTACTGAAATTTTGAAAAAACCCATTAAAGAAACTAAGCAAGTTTTGCCTTCTAGTACCTCCAAACTTGTTAGGTTGCTATGCCAGTAGAACACACAGCAGGGATTGTGTTTTAGTACCTATTATTATTATTTTCTGGCTGTGTAGATAGATGTAAATGTCATTCAAGATGGAGCCTTTTCCTGGATGCTCTTTTTATCTTCTTTGTTGGATAAAGATAAAGAAGGAGGTAGAGAGAATGGCATCAAAATATTAAGAGTCTGATTTTTTAAAAATTGGCTCCACACACAAATTGGATGTTGGCACCTCTCTTTACCAAAGCCAAATAAAATCCTATGTAGGTAATAAGCCATGTGTTACAGTCTCAAGAGGGTGTGCAATGACAGGAACCAAGTCCTGGAACAGGGGGAAAAGAAGTTGTTTACTGATATTTTGAATATTTATTAGAAAGCTATCTTTCCATTCCTATTGTTTCCTTTATACTTTATGCCCCTTCCTTCTTTCCTGTCTTGCACAATTCTCACAAATTATTTTGTCTTTCTGCCCCTCCTCCTTTTGTTCAGATTATGCCTTGCAAAATTTCTAATTAACCTGCCTACCAAAAGCTGAACCTTCCTCAGAGTGCAGGGAGGGTAGAAAAATAAAACTGACAAACAAGAAAGCCAGAAGTCTCTTGAGCAGGAAGGGGAGGGTCATTTCAGGGAAATTATTTTAATAATGCCTGTCCCATCACATAAATAATTCATCATTTTTTATTCTCAAATCACTGGATTCCTAGACTTTTTTTCCCCAAAGCATAACTCTTACACTATGAGGAACATTCAAAAATAAGAAATTAGAGAACACACTTCATTCTCTAGTTATCTAATCCAGTTATTTCAAGACAATATTTCAAAAATAATAAATACAAACAGAATGTGATATAAGGAAGCTATCTGTTTTAGTTTTGCAGGCTCAGACATTTTACAAAGTCACCAATAGTTCAGAAAAAAGATGATATCATCATGCCCAAGAGTAGGAAGGACATAATCTCAGAATAAATTTTAAAAAAACCTTAATTAAAATTTTAAATTTTGTTGTAACATCCCCTATTCTCTTTTTATCATGAATGAAATTACACATCACCACAAGCTGTATGGGTCAAAGGAAGGATGTCTGGGAATCAAGGATCTAATTCATGCATTTCATTTTGTGCATGATGGAAAATTCCAAACTGGCTTTTAAAACCTTTTTATAATGCATGAAATCCTGAAGAAAAAGCTTGCTTCTTAGAATATTTTGCTCTGTTCAACCTATCTTTTAAAACTTTATTTTACCTCTAAGGTGGGTTTAAAAATAGTAAGTAGAGACATTCAGTATTTGGGTCTTTTGTTGGGGACCAATTCCTTTTTTTCTAATGTCATGTATGTGGGTACTCATATAAACAAGATGAGCATTTTTTTTCCTTTTGGTGATAAATTCAAAACATGAGAGTCAAAGGTGAACTCTCTTACTCAATCTCAGTGGCAAAGTTCGGGGATTTTCAAAGTACTTATAATAATTACTTAAATGATAAGAGTTCATTGTAGATAACATGATAAATACAGAAAAACACAAAAAAAGAAAAGTCACTGCTAGTTTTACCACTGTTTTGTTTAGCCACACACATCCTGGCACAGGATTTATTCAGTACCTGGTTAGTGATTTGCAATTATGCTTTAGGAATTATATCAGCTGTTAGAGATACAATTTATATTAACCTATAGATAATATTGTGTAGTCCTGTGAGGTTTTTTTATTTAACAAGATAATATTATGGATTAAGTGGGTTATTATTCTTCCTCGTGATGTATAAGTATTCCCTAACCTCTCGAATAAGTTTAACTTCTCCTATTTTGCCTCTCATTTGCTATTTTATCACCTCTCACAGATGGGCTTGTTTGGTGTATTTTCTTTTCTTTTGTTTTATTTGTAAGCAGTATTAGATAACGATTGTGCACTGAAATTTTGCAGGTACAATTAAGTTTTCTTTTTTGTGTGTGCACTCCTATTTCTTGCTGATAGATCTCTTGCCTCCTAAGTAACTTAGTGTTAACACGCTACATGAAAAAGCTAACCCATTTTATTCTCTCCCAGTAATGTCTAAATCACCTAAAGAATGCATTGAAAAAACAATCAGGGAAAAAAAGAGGGAGCAATATTGGCTAGCACATGTCTTTGAATAAATCTAGAGAGAAAAGACTTGAAAGTAGAAGCTAGAAGGTGACTTTTTTGTATAAAATAATTCTTCTCTCCTTTTCTTTCCCCAGATCTTTTTCTATCTAATATGCATTTTTCTTTATATTATAAAATGTCTTTGCTCACCTTATCTCTGATAGTTCTTTATTACTTCAATCTCTTCTCATTATTTTTTAATGTTCATGAAGTGTAAACTACTTTCCTACCACTTTTCATTTTTGTGGATTGAGTGGCTGATGGACTTGAAGTTTTAAGCTATGACCAAACAAGGAAATATATATTTTCTTCCTGTATGATAATGGAAAGCTGTTGATGGGTCTAATAAAGAGGGGAAAAATGAGAATCCAAACCCTATCCATTATCTTCATGTCTGCTAGTACCTTTCATCTGCATCTTCATGTTAAGCAAAAAATATAAAACACCGAAAGTGTCTTTCATAAAGAACTTTGTTGAAAAGCTAGGGTTTCCTAAGATTGTGATTTTCATATGCTTAGTACATGCCACACAAAGCATCAAGATAAGGAAACAAGCCCTTCAGGGTCATTAGCATTGTGAAAATATCTAAAGATCATACTATTTTAAACTCACAAAGAACCCTCTAGTTAGTCTGTATTATCCAGACTTGAAAAAAAATTTCAGTGTCTTACTATGATTATGAGCTTGTATTTAATGATTGCATTCTAACCAGTAGGAATACTTCCAATGGAAATTTCTCATAAGGCAATCAGGTTTTAGCTTGGAGATGTGCTAAATGCAGATGTTTTGTGAATTCTCATTGGTCTTACAATGAAATGCATGAAGCTGCATCAGTCTTTATATAGGGAAAAATTATTTCCTTTTTCCTTTTTTTTTTTTTTTTCTGATGACATGGATTGGGGCCGGAGAGCTCCTTCTGGAACATCACTGGCCCCAATTATGATTTTGCACAAGGAACCACCTCTCTTAGGGCACAAATTCTCTTTAGTGACCTCCACAATCCTGAAAAAAAAAATTGCCTGAGAAACTAATGAGGATTAAGAGAAGGAAGGGTATTAAAAGAAACAAGAAATGGATCCAACATATATACAATTACCCGTAGTGTTATTACCTTTAGATTTGCTCAGAACAAATCCTGTTTATACGTTTATCCTGGTCTAATTACTGACATCCTCCTTTCTACCACAAATGTTCCAGTTCCAATGATATATGGTTACCCCATAATAGCTCTCTTAGACAAGAGAATAATAAGATGTAGAAATTAAATATCTAGAACCTTGGATCAGACAAATTTGCAGTTGAATTCTGATTCCCCTACTTGATTCTTCAGAGAAGCTTATTTAGTAATTGAACACTACAATAGCTCAATTAACTTATCCGTAAAATGGGGAGAACAATAATGTTTTCTCCATAAAGGTGTTGACAGAACTAATATGTGAACTTTAATATAAGTACCTAAACAATTTTAAGTACTCATGTCACATTAGCAAATATTAATTCATATTATTTTTTTCATTAAAGTCTCAAAATGCCACATGTCGCAGCCTCTAGTACATTTAATTTATAGAAACAGAAACATTTCCTAGCCAGTCAGCAGAAGTGGACACCAGAAGTGGTTTATCATAATAAGGAGGTGGAGACAGGAAGTGGTTTGCTGAAATAAGAGAATGATAAAGCAGGCAGGATTCATCTATTATAAATATAGTGTCTGTAAAGGAACTATCGGTCCAGGCATACTTCTGTAAGTTTTGATGTAAGTTAGTGTTCAAATTGGTAAAGTTGCCAGGGCAAGATAGGAAAGCAAGATTCAAGCCAACTCTTCATCTCTATTGGTTCGACTTTTTTTCCCCTTTAAAAACTTATTTTTAATCAAATAAATTTGATCTTGGGAAAATGACATCATCCTGGCAAGTGAAGTAGGAGTGCACACTTACCTCGATTTGTGTGACTGTCATTAGGGACACAGATAGAACATTCCCAGTGCCCTTCTGTTATGGGCTGAATGTTTGGGTTCCCCCTCCACTAAATTTATATTTGAAGTCCTCACCCCCAAGAGGATGGTATTTAGAGGTAGAGTCTCTAGGTTTAAATGATGTCATGAGGGTGGGCCCCTATGATGAGACTAGTTGTAAGATGTGGAAAAGACACTAGAGCTCCTCTCTCTGCCACATGAGGACACAGTAAGAAGGTGGGCATCTGCAAGCCAGGAAGAGAACCTTCACCATGAACTGAATCTGGCATCACCTTGATCATGGACTTTCCAGCTTCCAGAACTGTAAGAAATAAACATCTGTTGTTTAAACCATCCAGTCTATGATATTTTGTTATAGCATCACAAAGTGACTAAGATAGCTTCATTAGAGTGTGTGATAGGATTGGATCACCCTGCTCCTTAGGAGTTGGGCTTAGTCCTGTAACTTACTTTGACCAATGAAATGTGCATAGAGGTGACCCTTTGTGATTTACCATGTTATCTAGCCTTTGTCTGGGAGATTGTGGATGTATGAGTTGAGATATACTCTCCTTCAGCTCATGTCCCTGAGTGACCACAAAAAGCAGAATCTCCAACCAATCTGTAATGGGTATATGACATGAGAGAGACATAAACTTTTATTGTTATAAGCCACTAACTTCAGGGGCTGTTTATTACAGCCTGTCATTTCTTCTGCTTTCTCTGCAGCCTCTTTTCTACCTTCTCCCACTTGTCACTATTGCCAACATATACTTGGCACTACTGTATGCAAAGTACCTAGTGTCAATGTTTTCCTCATAAGAACCCCAACCTGTAGTTTTTATATGACCTTGCCTTTGACAGAAGAAAAAATAGGCGCAGGATCTCTGGTCAAATTTCCCACAGTTAGTTGTAGGCAGAAAAATAATCAAATGTGAGTTTTTCTAACTCAAGATCCTGTTATTAATCACTGTGCTATTTTCCTTTTTGTATTAGGAAGGAATTTAGTTTTTTTCTTTTGAGTGGGTTTTTATTGAATGCTCTGAGTTTTTGAACCTTTTTCTTTATAGACATGTCTAAAACTCTATTCATTCATAAAGAAAAGGAGATTAACATGAATTTCTGTGCAGTGTAGGATAGGGGAATAGAGAAAGAAGGAACAGGAAAAATATAATCAGAATATTTTATGTTAATTCTGATGTCTTAGAACTAGGATTTTTATCCTTCTCAAAACAAATTCTAGAACACACATTCATCAGATTTGCAAAGCCACATGAATCTTTAGAGGACCATACTGATTGATTAGAAATGAATAAACTTCTAAACAGCACCAGCTTTGTTTTGAATTTCCAATAACTTAATTCTGGTAAATGTCAAAGTCACATGAGCCAATTGTTTCACAGGAATCAGAGGAATGGGAGGGAAATTTGCCAAAGATAGATGTTTCCCACACCATTAAAAACAATCCCAAGCCATAAATTACTTACATCGTCCCAGTACCTGGGGGACACTGCTCACTAATGTCAACACCTACAAACTAAGAGACCAACAGAAACATTCCATGTTGGTGCTGTGAGATTTAAACATATCTTTTCTGAGATGACCCTACAGATTTGAAAATTATTAAACTAATAAGTTACTTCTATTATTTTTGGATGGTGATGTTGAAGAGGAAGAAAAAGATGATTTTTGTATAAGGCTCTTGACTGCCTAATTGTCACAAAATGCTAAGAAATGAGTTTAACGCTTGTCCTGGAAACAGTATTTCATCTAGAATTTTATGGAATGAACAAAGAGAGTTAGCAGCCTGGGGTGGGGCAGTGAAGGAGAAAGTATGGCATTCCCTTTGGTTGCTTGAAAAAAATCAGTACCTTTTCCCTTGTCAGCACTACTGAGATTTAGCACTGCGAGGAAACAGAAATCTGATATTCCAAGATGCTCCCATTGGACTTTTAGTTATCTTCTTTGCATTTTGATTGTTTCAGCAAGTCATACCTCTCTTCTGATACCTATAAATATCTAAGGTTTTAGTTGATGCACGTCCAACTAGCTTTACAACAAGGATTTAAGAGCTTCGTGATATTATTTGCCATGAATAATTGCTAGTGGAGCATATTGGATCACCTTGTATAACTTTTGCAGTCTGGTTTTAATTTCAGGTTTGACTGTTATATTGTAGCTTTGCAAAGCAATAACAAAAAAATCATAATTTAGATTAGGAGAAACAAAACAAATGATGATGGGAATATTACCATAACAGTAATTTTACAGCACAGTTTAATTATTTGGTTCAGTAATGTTCAATAATTATTTCAACACCAAAATTCCTCCCCACTCTAGCCCCTCAACAAACTAAACAACTGTTTCACTACCAGCAACTAATTTATAAGGCAATTTCAGAATCTTATGACTTCTTGTCTCTCAGAGATTTACAGTCACTAATAAAAGCCCCTAACTTCGAGAGGCATGAATTAAAGCTCATTTATAAAGAGAGTAAAAAATCAGGAATTTTTTCCAGTTCTCCCATCCAGATGGGTCCTTAATTTTGTTGACTTGGTTGTAAGAGGATGGAGTCCAGTATCAGGTAAATAGCAAGTATGAATTAAATGTTGGAAAACAATTTAGTTTACACATGCATATAAAGTAGGCAGTCTTCTTTGTTTTTTTCCTTAAATTCTTTAGGATGGAGCTTGAGACAGTTGTTTTCTTTTTCTTTTCTTTCAAGAAATCAACCAAAATTCAATTCCCTGTGTCTGAAAATTCTTCGTGACTCTTCTCTCACCCTTATCATTCACATGCAAATATCAAGTCTAATAAAGTGTCTCCACCTAATTATTTCTTGAATCTTTTCACTTCTTTCCATGCTCCTTCTACTCTTCTGGCCTAAACCACTTTTCCCTCTTTTCTGGAGTGCTATTATCACTTCTTAACTGGTCTTCCTTCCTCCATTCTTGCGCCCATCAATGTATTCTCTACATACCAGCCAGAGAGATATTTTCTAAAACATGGTCACAGTCGTCTTTGCTAAAATTTCTACCAAAGCTTCCGCTAATTTTAAGATCAAGCCGAAAATTCTATCAGTGGCCCTCAAAGTGTATTCCTTGCTAAGTGCCCCATGTCCTAAATCCCCACCTGTAACTCACACCTCATAATCGCAGCACTTTAGGAGGCCAAGGAGGGAGAATTGCTTGAGCCAAGGAGTTTGAGATGAACCTGGGCAATACTTTGAGAACTTGTATCTACAAAAAATACAAAAATTAGCCAGGCATGGTGTTGTGTGGCTGTAGTCCTAGATATTTGGGAGGCTGAGGTGGAAGGATGACTTGGGCCCGGGAGGTGGAGGTTGCAGTGAGCCATGATCATTCTATCATGGCCTGGGTGACCAAGTGAGACTGTCTCAAAAAAATAAAAAAATAAAATCCCTACCTGATAACACTTTCTCACAATCCACGCTCTTTGACTCTTTGAATGTGTGTGTGTGTGTGTGTGTGTGTGTGTGTGTGTGTGTGTGTGTGTGTGTGTTTCCCTCTGTAGTATAGGCATCTCTAAAACCACTTTGCATATCAATTCCATTGTTTCTTAAGATCCTGGGCGTCACTGGGAGGTCTTCTCAGTTAAATATACCTCTTTGTACTTACTTTCACAGCACATTGGGATGCCCTACCCTGGCACCTGTTTTGTCTTTATATGATACTTTAATTCCTCCACCAGATGGCAAACTCCATGAGAGGAGCATCATGTCTATCTTAGTCACCAATTATTCTTAGCGCCTAGCATGGTGAATAGCAGGTAGTAGAAACTTGATAATTGTGTAAATCAATAAAACACTCCTATTCAATGAATAACGTGAGGTAGTTTTGCTTCTCTGAAGTTTTGGGGTTTTTTTCCCCTCCCTTCTATTTTGAAATAATACCCTTACCGAGGACCAGAGCTTTCTTTAAAAAAAATACTAGCTTTTAAGAATTTATGAACTATTCCCAAAAACTCAATGTAGAAAACTGAACTAGCCTCTTTCTTCAGAAGTTTCTTTGAATTCCCTGGAATTTTCTAGTTGAAAGGCTATTTAGAGTTTACATTTGAAACATCCTTAAAGAAAAGAGCATCTGTAAGAACAACAAAACACCTAATTAATAATTAACTACTTTGAATATTCCTACAATAGCAACAGTTACAGTAGAATGATTACCCACTATCACTGCCAGCAAAGTTATCCTGTGTAAGCTAGATTTAGGGTTGTGTCTCAAAAACCACAGCTCTTGTCCTTAAACAGTTAAAAGTACCAAAGAGAGGGAAGGTGGGGGGGGGGAAGACAGAGAATGAGAGAGAGAGAGAGAGAGAGAGAAACAGAGAGAGTTGAATTGATTTCTTCAACCCAAATGGTTAAATTCTGTTTGGGTCTTTAAAAGAGTTAATAGACTATGACGATTCAAAAACTCCATGTTCCATAAAAATAGTGCTATTAAGAAGAAAGTCATACTTCTCAGTAACCTCGGTGACACTTGCTCTGTTTGACTTCCCCGGCCGCAGCTGGTTTTGAGTATAATGCCATTGATTTTGAGAGATTTCATAAAGATAATTAGATATACTGGAGTGTGTTCTATATTTTCAGCATTTCAGAGGCTATGCAAAGCCAACAAACTTTTGAAATATGTACCTGGTATTTCTTCCTTGAGAAACTTTTAGCTTCTATGCATTGGGAAAAAAAAAATCTATAGCAAGGCTTCCTCTTGAAGCAGGAAGAGGGAATAAATGATTAGAAGTGGGAATTTTTGCCTTTTTTCATTTATGTAAATAAATGTATGAAATGAATGTTTAATTTATACACTAGTTATCTCTGGTCCCAAAGCATAACTCTTTTAACACCTTGAGCTTCCTTATGTTGGGGGGGGGGAAAGAGTGCAAAATCATTAGAAACATGATTATGCTTTAATTTAGGTCTTTTAGTTATGTAAGCAAAATGCAATTAAACAAGAAGTGCTCACTATGACTACATATTTCAAATAGGCTTTCAATTTTTCAGTTTTATGTGTATCTTTTTCGATTGCATGAAGCTTCCTCAAGGCTATGACAGTGAATTATAACTATGTTCTTGTAATTATTTTCAGTTAAAAAAAAGAAAATCTTTGCTACATAAACGATTGAGTTAAACACATTACACATTTAGCTTTTATTGGAATTTTGTGAGATTTTATAACAGCTGTGAGATTCTCTTCGCTGAGAGGTTTGGGTAGAAAATGTCTTGAGTGTCATGTCATTGTCACTGACATTATCACCATTTCTGTCATTGTCATCATCAGCATAAAAATCAAATGTATGCATTACCTTGTTTAATTATTATAAGAACTCTGTCTTTATAACCCCCACTTTTCAGATGAGGAAACAGAGGCTTTGAAACATTAAGTAACTTGCATAAAGTCATACAATTAGTAAGAATAGTATGTAGAGTAGGAAACCAGGAAGCCTGACTTCACAGCCCAGCTATTAATCATATGGATGATTTCAAGTTGGTCAGAAAATGAGGGAAATCCATGAGTAAAAACAAGTATGGTTAAGAAAATGAAAAAAATATAAGGACTCAAAATCTAGGTTGTAGTCCCATCATCAATTGACTGTGTGACCCTGAGCAAGTTACAGTGTTTCATCATATAATGTCTAAAATGCCTGCACATATAATGGATGACTTTATAATTATTATTGCATTGTTGGTGATGATATTATCAATATTGTTATTTAGGAAACTTCAGTGTCTCCAACCACTTTTCAGTTGGCTAAATGATACAACTAACTGTGGAGGCAGGGGAATTCATAGAGAAATTTTTATATTTTTATCTGTTCTTCATTTCCAGAGCTTTGACCTCTCCTGTCCAATACAACCCATGTCTCTCAGGTTGGAAGTGGTCTTTGAGATCTCCACTGTATGCATATCTACTCCACCTGACTCAAAGAGCTAGGACTCAGAATTTTTTGAGTCACTATTAACTGTAGCATACATCAATTCAGTTTTTTGACAAGGGCTATGACTTATGCTTATGTCTGAAGCAAAGTTATGGTTAAGGAAAATGGTAGCCTCGTTAAGACCTTACTTCTTTTCAGAAGAGAAGGTTAGAATTGATTCACACTTGGATAAAAATAATTTAAACATAGGATGGGTTATATTTCCTTGATGGTCTTTGATATGCTCCTCTTCTCTGATATCCTAAAAGAATCATCAACACAATCCATCTTAGATTTCTCACATCCAGTCTTCCTTGGGAATAGTCCGGAACCCTCTAATTACTTCTTGCTTACCATATTCAATGGACAATGTCTTGTTGGCTCTTCCACCACCAAATAGAAATGATATTAACCTCATCCAATCCCCTGAATGAAACTATACTCTAAGCAAAGTTAACTAACTAAAATAAAGTGTCTCATCAGAAATTCAGTGACATTGATTTTGGTCACTATTTTATCCTTGGGGCATAGCATTATTCCTAGCACATAGTAAGTACTTAACAAATATTTGTTGGCTAAAAAAATCACTTCTATCAAAATCAGTAGATGGAGTGACTTGGACTTTACAATGCATTATTCTAGAGTAAAAAGACTGCTTACATTTTTTTCTTAGACTATTTTTCACAGTAAGAGTTCTATTCCTTAATCTTGGCTGGTGCCAGGAAAGTTATTATCTGCCATCTGATCAAGAAAGAACCTATAGTCTCTGCATGCTAATCAATGCTTTTTTCTTATTTATGTGTGCATTATGACAAAACATAAAATAACTTCATCTCCTAAAACTGACCAAAAGATGGATTTTAGATCTCAACAATGAAAGCAGGATTGGCATTTATCATAGCACAAATGCAAAAGTGCTTTTAGCCCACCAAGTACTGGGCACACTGTTCTAACCTTTTTTTAAGTTTCTGAAATATTTATGGAAGAATAATTTGTAGAATACTGAATACATTTTTCCAATGGAGCAACAAATGCACCCTATATTTCTGTTATTGTTTCCTATTAAATATTCATATGTATATTTTGTGTTTGCTTTCTAACTGGCCATTTACCGATGCTTAACAAACACAGAGAGTCCAGTCAAAGAAAGATAATACCAGACAACAATAAACATAAGCATACAAATGAACCAAAGGTATCTTATTTCTGCAGTGGTTACATTTAAAAAGTGAACTTAACATTGTTCATGCAGTCCATATTTCATAAATTCCACATGTTGACATGTCCTGGAGAAAGATGGATGAGTTGACTTGGAGGCATGCCTCTATCTAGTTTTATGTGTACATCTGGCAGAGCTAATCTTTACTTCCCTTTAGCAGAACACAAAAATGTAATTCTCTAATAACTGACATAACTGCATCATCTTCCAATATGGACTGCATTATTAAATCACAAAGACAGACAAAACCAGAGTAGTGGGAAAGCTTGACTTCCACTTGATATCAGACCATAAAATGCCTACTTACTGTGACCAGAAGGAAAAAATGAGCATCAGCTCTCAGTACTTTGAATTTGGAACAGCTCTAGAAGTCACTGCAACTGAGTCCTGTTTGTCTGCAATTATATCCATGTATTGTGTTCGCACACCGCTCTAGAGTTAACAGAGCATTTTCATATACAAGACCACAGTGATACGGCTGAAGAAAATAGAGTCCCAAAGATGTTTGCAAAGGGGTAAGAACTATTTCTCTATGATTTAAGCTGCTTTAACATATATAATTACATTTTGGTTGTGTAACTGGGAAAATAATTCATCTAGCAGTCTTCTTTCAGTCCCCAAAATACCCACTCAAAGACAACAGGGAGGAGATTGGCTCCATATTAAGAATTTAGGCGTTTTCAAATGGTAGTTTCAAGCTTACACAGAGTCTTGGCTTAGAGAAAGCAAACCGAGTTGGGGAGAAAAGTTGCAGAGAACCCAGTCACCCTGTATAAGCACATACAATGAATTTGACTATGCTTTTGCTTCTAAGAGGGAGAGAAATAGAAGATACCTGAGGGTAGGAGAGAGAATGGCTGAGCAATGTGGTGACATGTATAAAAGGACTTCTAAGAGTAGTCATACCTAATATTTGTATTGCTACAACGTAAACCCTTAGCCTTCCCAAACAAAATATTGTATGTTTGCCATTAGGATGTGTCATCAAATATTCTTCTTCTTCTCTCTGTGGGGAACATCCTGAACTTCTTGTGATTTGAGTGGTCCATGAGATTAGTTCTGGCCAACAAGCTATAAATGAAAGTGACAAGTGCTGGGACATTTAACTGATGATGCAAGAGTTTCTAGAAGTTTCTTATCCCTCGGTAACTAGAAATATTTAAAATGATGGGTCTTTCTTTATCCTAGGTTTCTGAATGTCTTTGAGGAATAGCATAACTCTGTCCCATCCCCCAAATCCATGAAGGACATAAACAAAAAATATGAGCAAAAAATAAATTTTTGTTGTTTTTAAGGCCTGGAGATTTTTGAGTCATTCATTACCACAGCATTACCTGGCTTATCCTGACACATGTAATTTCTGTATGTGAACATTTTTTGTGTGTATTTGTCATTAAGGAAAGTTGCTGTGTTTCATGTTAGGGTCAATTTTTTTCAAAGGTAACTCAACAATAGCAAGAGTCATAAGAAAGAACTGAAACACAGCATGGACAAGAAATGGAAACCTGATATATCCCATGAGAGGGTAAGGCCCCTGGCGATAGTCAAATTTTTAAGAAATGCTTTAAACTCTTCACACACTGTAGAATAGGTATTTGGAAAAAGCTATTCTAAGTTTTAAGGAGCAGAGAGAGAGATTGAGAGAGAGAGAGAGAGAGAGAGAGAGAGAAAGCAGCTGCCTCTGACAGCTCTCCCTATTCAATCCTCAATTTAGAGAGAAGGGTGGTTTTCTGGCTGTTGTCATCTTTCCTGTGATACAGATGAGGAAATTAAAATTCAGATAAATAAAATGACTTGTATGAGGTTATACAATTGCTAATAAGTAGAGCCCAGATGACAAAATCCTTTGATCACAAGTTTAGTGGTCTCTTAATCCACACTTTTAAGAAGTTTTCAGAAAGCGAATAAACTGACAGCTACTTCACACACACATACTCATCCTTGACCTATGACTTCTCATGTAAGTCATTTAATTTGTTCAAGTGCTAAATATCTAAAACATGAATATGTTACAACTTGACCTTCCTTTCAGTGGGACAGACAAATCATTGACCAAAATGTTGCAACTCTTTTAATATTTTTCCTGTACAATGATATTTTTATTATCATTCACTGAATTATGTGGATTTAGCTTCTAATGGATTTAATTATCAGCCTATCAGCCTGTTTCCTGAAGGGCAGCTCAACATTACATGCCCTAAATTTTATTTGCTAGAAGTAACTTCAGACACTCCCATCGTCTATTTCCCCACCCTCCTCTCTTCTCTGCCCTGTTTATGCTAATTGGATGATCTGGGTCTTAGTCATTAGATATTTTGTCCTTAATTTTAAAACTATTTTTCTATCCTTGGGTATACCGTTAATAGATGGGCCATATCAAAACCTTACTTGCAATTTACATGCTCACATACTATAAAGTTTGATGTAGATTAATTAGATTATTCATTTTACAGATAGGTTTACCATAAGTTTACATTTTCATGTTTCAAGCAAATATTACCTAAAACATCAATTTGTCAACAGATGTTTTAGGAGCATCAAGTAAGGTCCAGTTGTATTATTTCACTTATCTATGTCATACATCTTATTTAAACATAACACGGTTTTATGTACAAGTAAATGCAACCTCTGAATCCTTTCTAACACAGTGTTCCCAGAAGCTACTAACAATTTCTCTAATTTAACTTCAGAGTGGAAGCTTACTTGCCCTCTCTGTTCTACTTCCAGTATTACATTTACAAAGAGGTTTATGACATTTGAATTTTTTTAAATGTGCAATCTTGCTTTGATAATTTTCTTTTAAAAATATTATTTAAAAAATTATTGAATCATTTATTTTATCTGTTCAATGCCATATGTAGCTCTTTCCACCTCTTTATCTGTTAATCATCTAAAATACTCTTTCATAATTGAAGTGCCTCTTTTTCCTCCATCTACCCAAGTAGATTTTTCTTCAGATATAACTTCTTCCTCCAAAAGCACCTTCATGGTAGTCTCTTAACCTTTCTTGTTATTTCTTGTCAGTGGCTGGTGGTAGATTCACAGCTTTCTGTGAATCATGAAAGGTTTCATCTAAGTCTGTGTGATCTTTTAGGAGATAAAACAGAGCAAAATCCTACACTTGGGGTAGCAGCATGGCAGGAAGGCTAGGTGGGAAAATAACCTTGGTAATAAATGGGAGATGAAGTTGAGGCAGGCAGAGAGAATCTCTGTTGTTTTTGACCACAGAAATATCACTCCACTCTCCAGTCACTGTAACCCACAGCCTTGGCTGTATGGAGGAACATGTGAGGCAGTCTATGGGGCTTGTTTTTCGCCTGTGTTGGTGTTTGGTTCAGGATGACATGTGACTCAAGCCCAGCCAATCATGACTTGCTCTTTCCAGGGTTGGTGATTGGTCAAGAGTCACATTGAGGTTCTGGAGCTCCTTGCTGAATTTTTGTCTTGATAATATGTCTAGGGTTGTAAGTGGAGCATTAAAGTCCCCAGCTGTGATAGTGTTACAGGCAATATCTTTTAAAATTTTGCCTGGAAGCTGCTTTATGAAAGTTGGTGCTCCTATGTTGGGTGCATACATGTTTAGGATGGATATTTCTTGTTGATAGATTGAAGCTTTTATTATTATATAGTGACCTTCTGTATCTTTTTAAATTTTTATAGCTTAAAGGACATTTTGTCTACTATTAAGATCACAATTTCTGCTTTCTTTTGAGTTGCATTTTCCTGAAATTTTGCTTCCCATCCTCTTACTTTGAGTCTATGAGTGTCCTTTCTGGTGAGATGAGTCTCCTGAAGACAATATATTTTTGCCTCATGATATTTTATCCATTTTGCCATCCTATGTCTTTTCAGTGGTGCATTTAGTCCATTCACATTCAGGCTAATTATTGATATGTGAGAGTTTATCCCTGTCATGATAAACTCTTCTATAGTTGTTATTGTTCCTGTTTGTTAGTTGTCTTTCTTTTGACTTTTGGGTTGATTCATCGGTGTTTTCACTCTTTTTTCTGAACTCTTGTGAAAAACGTTGTCGTCTTTTCCCCTTTCTTCTGTGTTTAATACTTTCTTAAGTGTTTCTTGTCTAGGGGCAGCATAAGTTCTTAGGGGTTTAATGCCTGGGAAAGATTTTAATTCTCCCTCATTGATGAAGCTTATCTTAACTGAGTAGGTTATTCTTGGTTGAAATTGTTTATCTTTGAGAACTTTGAAGATTGGGCTCCAAGCTCTCTTAGCCTAAAGTGTGTCTGTAGATAAATTTCCTGCTATTTTAATTGCTCTTCCCCGGTAGGTAGTCTGACCTTTTTCTCTTGCTACCTTTAGGATTTTTTCTTTTATACCTACTTTGTTTAGGTGAATTACTATGTGTCTAGAAATTGGACTTCTCATTTGTTGTCTTGCAGGAGGTTCTCTGAATCTCATGTGTTTGAATGGTTGCATTACTGATGAGATGAGGGAAATTTTCTTGAATAATTTCATGGAATGTTTGTTCCAGGGTGGACTCTGTCTTTCTTTCTGCCTCAGGAAGTCCAATTACTCTTAGGTTTGGCCTCTTGAAATAATCACTCATCTCTTAAAGCTTCTTTTCTGTGTTTTTGACAATTTGGGTTAGTTCTATATTTTGGTCCTTAAGCATTGAGAATCTTTCTTCTGCTTGTCTAATTCTGCTTTCCATGCTTATCAATTTGTTATTTATTTCATTCACAGTGTTATTTATTTCATTCATTACTGCTGTTATCTCAGTTATCAACTTCTTCATATTTTTTCTCTTGTTTCTCCTCAATTCTATTTATTCTCTCTTTTAATGTCTTGATATCTGGGTTTGTAGTTTGAGACCAGTCATTCTGGGGGCTCTTCATTGTTTGTGTTCCAAAGTCTGTTTTATCAGTTTCTGACCCCCTAGGGGTCTGTGTGAGACCCATATTCTTTGGATTTTTTTCATTTGTGTAGATCCCCCCCCCCACACACACACACACTTTTTTCCCCTCTTCTTTAATTCTGTTGTTCAGGGATGGTGGGTTGCTTTCACTTATGTTTAAGAATAGGTCAATCACCTATTCTTCCTTATGTGGACCCTCTGGCTTTGTTCAATTCTGAAGCTGGACTGTGGGTTGGGGGCTGTACTTCTTTCAGTTTTGAGATTTAATTGAGAGGGGAACTGTGATTCAAAATATCTCTGCAGATCCCAGTATCCACCAAAAGGTGTATGAGCACTCTGGAACCCACTTCCCACTGCCTTACAATCTGTCCATGCAGTGGGGATATAGGTTTGCTCCCTGAAAGTAAAATGAGGTTAAAAAAAGGAAAAGAATGGAAAAAGGAAGGAGGGAGACAAAAGGAAGGTGGAGTGAAAGAAGAGTAAGAGGGAAAACAGACAGACATACCAACTAACAAATGAAAAGAAACACAAAGACAGAAGAGAGTAGAAAAGAGTTAAATCATACAGGCAATCATACAAATACACAAACCCACAAAAACCTCCCTATTGATGTACTCTTCCCATACACAAACAGGAAGTCTAAAGAAAAAAATCAGTAAAATAATAGAAACAAAGCAAGTTCAAAAACATTATCAAAAACAGAAAGAAAGAGAGAAAAAAAGTCCCAAAAAACAAAAATAAGCAAAACAGACAAAAAAATTTAAAAAAAAATAAACAAGGAACCAAATTGCTCTGAGGTCATTCTTATAAGTCCAATGTCCTTTCAGCTCTGATCTCCAGCTCTCAGCACAGGCTGATAGGGTTGGTCACAGCTTGGGTCAGATGCCCCAGGCCTACGGTGAAAGGAGGGTGGATCAGATCTGGACTTACCAGCTTGCTGCCTGTCTAGTCTGCCACTCAGATCTGACATGTCTGTATCTGACATGGGGAAAGGGTTTCTGTCTCTCCCAGCTTGACGAGATTACCTTAGGTCCTAAGTTGGAGGCTGGGCGGAGCGAGGTGGGGCAATACAGGTCTCTGCCTGGTCCTAGGACAGATAAAATGGCTGTGGTTGGTGATTCTTCACTGGGCATAGGAGTCTTCTCCGGCTCTCCCCAACCTTCTTTCTCTACTGATTAGATCTGGGGATCCAGCTGATTTGATATAACAGGTGATGGTGTGGGCCAGACACCAGGTGATGAGAATCACCTGGATTCAGCAGGCTCTTCTCAGGAGAGTCCTGTGAACAGCACATGATCTTGTGTGCCCACGGTTCCAATCTCAGGATGGTGAGGGCTTGCAGTCACCTTCAGAGGGGGGCCCTGAGTGCCTGAACCCAAGTCTTCCCTCAGATGGACTTTCACTCTCCCACCAGCACACACCTACTCATGCAGTGAGTCTTTATGGACACTTGCTTTTGCAGAGACTCTCACAGTCTGACCTGTCTGGTTGCCATCTTGTCAGCATCCCTCTTTTATTTCTTGAATAAATGAATTGATCCATGAATTTTTTGAAATTGCAAGAGACCAAAGTGTGTATATTTTATGTTGTTGGCAGAAATAAACTACTTAAAGCTCTTGAGCAGAGTCATGAAAAGATGGAAATGCTACATTAGGAAGCTCAATGTGGTAGTAGTTTTTCAAGATAAATACTAGTGACAGTCTAGGCAGGGCTGAAAAATATATAGCATGTACCCTCCAGAATGTACCCCTTCTATGCCAGTGGCAGACATTGCTAATCAATCATGGCACTTTTACCCACTGAATCTGGGCTGGCCTCACCATCCTTCTCAATGTAATGCTCCAGGCAGTGACTACAGATGATCACATTTGGCACACAAAATGAAACCCATTTGCTCTCCTGAGCTCACAGGCAAAGAGGATAGCCAGGAGTGTGAACATTAATTATATATAAGGTTCTTGAATTGGACCAAGATAGGAAGAGAACAATGGAAGGAACAAAACTTAACACCATATTACTTTGCTTGAACTACTGTAACAAAGTACGGCAGACTGGATGGCTTAAATGATGAAAAATTATTTTCTCACAGTTCTTCAGGCTAGAAGTCCAAAATTAAGATGTCAGCAAGATTGGTTCCTTCTGAGTTCTACAAGGGAAGGATCTGTTCAGACCTCTCTTCCTGACTTATAGAGAGATATCTACATAGAAGGGCCCATCATAACATCTTTCCTTCAGGAGTTCCTATGTCCAAAGTCTCCTCTTCTTATAAAGACACCAGTCATACTGGATTTGGGTCCACTCTAAGGATCTCATTTTCACTCAGTTCCCTGTATGAAGATCCTATCTCCAAATAAAGTCATATTCTGAGACATTGGAGGTCAGGACATCAACATACTAATTTTGGGGAACACAGTCAATCCACAACACTTATTGAGTACTTACCATGAACCAGGCATGAACACATATACCATCATCCACTTGACCTCAAAGCAGCCTACTTAGTGGGTGCTTTTAACAACCCCATTTTACAGAAAAGAGAAACTGAGGCTCAAAGCTTAAGAAGTATAAGAAAAGTTATATAGCCAGTGTTGCCGGTGAGGCCAGCAACTGGTTTGTTGGCATAGGACATAAAGAAGGGAATTTGGTTGTCTATTAGACATAAAGGAGAAAAACAAACAACACCAGCAAGTAAAAACAGAATCACCAAAGTCTCTGGACTCGGTTTCTGGAAAAATAGTGATGTCAGTTTTCCTGTTTAATATTTCAGCAGCCCCTCATTCCCTGCAGGTTAAGACCTAAATAATTTAGCAGGAAAATCAAGGCTGCTGATGATCCTAGATGCCTCATTAATTCTGTCTCTAGCTATTCTCTTCTTGGCCACTATGGTCCAGAACACTGAAAAATTTGCAGTCTCCTCTACAAGGGAAAGGAAGAAGGAAGGGTTTGGAAAGTATGAAGCAATGAGAGGGAGAAGAACATAAGCAACAAGTCTCATCCTTGCGTTTGAACTCCCATCTGCACTTACCAGTGAGCAGTGTGATTGCAGCTCAGTTACTTAGCCTCTCTGATTTTTTTTTCTTCCCGATTGGTAGAATCAAGTAGTAATTACATACAACTGCAGAAGATGAAGTGGGATGATGTGTGTAGGGTGCTCAGTACAGTGTCTAGCACTTGGTAGGTGCCTCTTTGCTCTATGCATAGCACCCATTCAGTCTGGGATATTTGGAGTCTAACGTAACCCAGAGCAGCCAAAAAGACAAACCTCTTAGAAAACTAGAAACACAAGGCCAGGGTACAGGTGATGTTCCTGGGAGTACTCATTCTGTTTCCTTCCTCTTCTTCAGAGGCCTCATGCTCACCCCTAGGTGTGATCAACCACCTTCCTCATCCCTTTCCACCCTCCATCATACCTATTGGGAGTGTACGAATTAAACCAGGAAGTCTTAGGCAGTCCCCCTTTTGACTTAGCAATCAATAACTGGCCAGTCCTAAAGGTGAGATCCTTATTTCTAAAGGCTGATCTACAAATACTCTAGACGACCCATATGTCTCCTGACATCACTGTATTCATAGATGACTTCTCAAAGAAACCATTATTAATGATGTAATTAATATGAACGACTACAGTATATATCAAGCAGATCATTAAGGCAGAGGTGGGGATGTGGCCATTTATATTAAAGATACATTTTCTGTTCTGAACCCAAGCAATAGAAAGAAAGTACTTAGCTTAGAAATCTCACTTCGCTACATTGTAGATTTTGTTTTTCAAAGTATTCTAAACCTTCTTGCTTGCTTAATACTGCTTTGTTAGAGCAGCCCCCTGGGAATTTGAATGAATTAATAAGGCAGATTTTTAAAAAAGCATATAATCAAGTAAATCACAGCCTTTAAAGTCACAAATTTCAAAATCCAACCGATTTAATTAATGTGTTGGTTCACAGGCTTTGGATAAGTCTTATTTGATTTCACTAGTCTTATTCCCTGAGTCACCCATCTGCAAGAATACGTACATATAACTTGTTGTGTAAAGGGATCTTTCCAAGGCAGATGCCATATGTAACTGCTCAGCTTACCTTTAAGGGAAAATATTGAAGTAACACCCTCAAGCTGTTCTACTCTGTGTTCAGAACTCAGAGCTCGCTTTCTATCTTTATAGTAAGTATTGAAACCTTGCCTCCCACATCCAGGCTGTTCAAATATGAGATAAAATAGCTACTTAAAATGATAGAGTCCAAAAGTTTTCTATGGTTCTTTATAGATGTTGTGAACCCAAAACACATGTTTAAATGAAAAGGTTCCTTTTCTTTGTCTTTACTCGTTTCTCTCCACGCCCCCCACACCGCCCAGGAATAAATGTTCTTCTTTGTAGTACCAGAATGTTAAATGTTTTTAATAAAAGCTTAGACTTAAGTTGGAAGGGAACATCTTTACCCTGGGTACAAATGATATTGCTGCTTTCTGAGTTCCAAAGCATGAAGCAGATGGGGGAATTGTGAAAATTGGGGAGTCACATACAAGAAGGGAGTATTTTTTATGCTTCTGAAAACAGATCCTCTTAAGCAACCACTGCAGAGTATCGGCAGCTGTGTTATACAAGCACCTGTAATGAACTGCGGAGGAGGAGCAGCGTCTGGTGCTGAACTGATGGAGCTGCCGCAGACAAAAACTGGTTCTGAGGCTTTTCTGCTCTCTGAGCATGCTTGTTGGCTGGTGTACATTCACCCATGCTGCAGAGGCCAGGGCCAGATGCAGCCAGGCAAGGAGTATGTGTCCAGCCTTCCAAACTCCGGCTACAGTGACCCAACCACGACTCTGAGCCTTGATTAACCAGGGCTGGGGACTTGGCAGCCTGTGCCAAAGTGAGCTGACAACAGCTGCTCTTTCCTCAGTCACTGCAAGTCATCATATGCCTACATAAGGGATGAAGTTAGCAAGGTCTCTGCCCTCAAGGATCAGACCCTATTATTATTGGTGGTTACAAACTGTTAAGCACCCACCATTCACGAGGAACTCAATCTACTAGATGTTGCATGTTGTCTTCAACATCATCTCCAAACCTAAAATATGCTTTAATGCCTCCATTTTGAAGAGATTTTTTTAAAATACTGTAGTGCAGATATGTTTAAGTACTAAATGGTAAAACTGGGATTATAACCCAGACCTATCTTGTTCTAAAGTTTTGGCTCTTTCCATTCCAATAATGATTTTTTAAAAGCAGTAAAACTTTTATTTAGTATGAAATCTCATGCAGAAATGGATATAGAGACAGATACAACTTTGTCTAAAACTGAAGGAACAGAAGCTTAAGCTCTGACTTGCCATTGTTTTCATTTCCTAATGCCCAGGTGACCACAGAGCCATCACCCTAGAAAACTAGAGCTGTGGTTCCCCAGATGTGGTCCCCAATCTGGCAGCATCAGCATCACTGGGGAACCTGTTACCGATGTGTGTTCTCCAGGCCCATGCCACACAAACTGAGTCAGAAACTCTTAGGTCAGAGCCTAGAAATCTGTGCTTTAGTAAGTCCTTGGGGTGATGCTGATGTGTGCTCAAGTGTAAAAATCAAGAACCTGGAGTTTCCAAAACAGACTGAGATAACAGCTTGGTTCCATGATACATTTTGGTATGTGGGGCTCTTAAGCTGATGTGGTAAATCAGGTCCAGCCACACAACTATTATTTTTAAGCAATTCAAGAAATGGGTCCTATTGATTCAATACAACATTGGAGAACAAATGTTGATATTATTATTAATCCCATAATAAAAGTGATTTCTCTTTATTCCCTTGTGATTAAGAATTATAAATCACTTGTACTTGAGGAAAATGAATGTTATAAACTGGATTTCATGCTTCAAAGATGCCGTTGGCTGTCAGTTGAAGCATCTTGTGTGTGTGTGTGTGTGCGTGCGCGCGTGCGCGTGCGCACGCACACACATGGAAATGTGTGTTAGCACAAAGAACGGAAAAATTACCAAAGAAACTATATCCCATGATTAATGGCAAAAGGCATCCTGGTTTCCAAGTTATAAAATTTAAAAAAGAATGTATGATTTAGAATCAGTGAATTAAAATTTTTTTAAAAAGCAAGTTATAAATGCTTCAGAAATTTTGTTGCTTTAGATCAATCAGCCAATGTGATCAGGTGGCTGTGGAAGCAAAAACTGTTCTGTTATGATCAGTTTAAAACAAAACAAAAAATCCTCTCTTGTTCACGACAATTTTATTCACCCCTCTTACTGTTGGTGTTGTAGTGAACCTTTGTAGTATTCTCCAAATTGGATTTTCCCTGCAGCTTCAAAATCATCATGTCCCACACCAAGCTCAAGACGTTCCCTTACATTGTTGTCATTGGTACTGCTGTTCTTACTGTTTGGGTGCCATTTTGCATCCTTTCCCTCCTCCATCTCCAGTTCTACTTCTTGAAAGGATACCACAGCATAGCGAGTATTCATTGTTTAAGAGCTGTGTTATTGCTGGAGATGTTTGAAAATAGGGAGGAATTATAAAGGGCTCTGATGGTGAAAATAAGATGGCTTTGGGTAAATTAAATTGAGAAGCTGACAGTTCACCTGGTCTTAGGGGTTCTTCATGATTCTGAGAAGTAGACATGATATGGTAGGTGTCTGCTACAGCCTCTCCAAAAAACAATAATTGGTTCCCAAGCATTTGCATAATTTTTCTTTTTTTTTTTTCTATCCCTGGGATCATTAGGCATGCATATTGAATGATATCTGTCTATCTATCTACACACATACACACACTTTTTTTGTCTTGGAGTTCTGCCAAATCAGCATAGAGGGCTTCATTATATTAATAACACAAGTTTTAGAAGGATATTTTGTCCTTGCTCTTTTTCTATAACCATTTTTATTGCTAGTTCCCATTCGGTTTGGGGTATCTGCTTGGGTGATTGATTTGGGGCATTTGGTTGTGTGTTTGATTTGGGGAAGATATTCCCCAGTAATTGATAGAATATTTTCATTGAGTCCCCTGAGCTTTAGAATCATTTCCCTGGAGGACAGGTTTTTATTTAGAATCCAAGAGCATTAGGCAGTAGTTGTGACATTTTGAACACTTCATTTCTTTACAAAAAATAATTAACTTTTATAAAACCAATAAAAAGAAATCAAAAGAAAATGAGGGACAATACTGTATGGATTTATATTTCCAACAACTGAAGTCCCACTCTCAGAGGCATTCACCCAATTGGTAATATAAATGGAAGGGCTGAAGCTGCTTGAAAACTTTTTCATTTTTCTGTAACATTTCAAACTTGGAGTGGAAAGACTTTACTGATGTCAACACTTAGAAAGTAATGTTCTCTTTATATAGTCACTTATTGTCTTGGGTTTCATTTTTGGTTTGGGGGAAATTAAATTCCCTTGCAATTGCACTATCTGTCTACCCAAGAAATTTTATCTCCACATTGTTTTTATTTGCTATTTGTCCTCTGAGTAAAATACCATGGGTCCACAGGACTCGAAGTGCATTTTTGAGGTCTTGTAGTTCATCCTGCTCTTCCTTGCAGGTCAGTATTTAAATTATTCCTGAGCCAGACAGCTCATATATTCTAAGATTCTGGTAAAATAAAGGGACAGGCGCAACTCCAGAGAATGTGTGGCAGTCTTACTCTGTGAGCAAATTCTTTGATTAAATGAATCATTTTAAAAAATGTATTTGGTATACATAATAGTTGTACATATTTATGGGGTACATGTGAAGTGTTAATACAAGCATACAATGTGTAATGATCAAATCAGGGTAAAAAAAGTATCCATCGCCTCAAAAATTTATCATTTCTTTGTGCTAGGAACACTCCAATTCCAATCTTTTAGTTATTTTGAAATATGCAATAAATTATTGTTTAATATAAGCACCCTCTTGTGCTACCAAACACTAGATCTTATTCCTTCTATCTAACTGTATTTGACCATCCCCTCCTTATCTTTCCCTCCCCACAAAACAATCATTTTGGCATCTGAATTCATTCCCATGCCAAGCACCAAGAAATCCGTCAGTGATTTGCAGTAGTTATGCACACGTATGAACTTTCTGGTTTTTAAACCTGTCCTTCCACTTAGATTGCAAATGATTCTGCAGAAGAGTATATGTGTATTCAAACTCTATTGTGTTTTTCTTCTTATAGAGGCAGGTTGGTTAATGAGCTACCACAATGGACAAGAATTTCTCGAAACCTGGGTTCAGATCTCCATGTCATTGCTGGAATATTTAGTAGGAATATTTAGTAGATGGTATTATTATGCAAAGTATTGACTCCTCTTCTGTGAGTGGCCTCTGCTTCCAGCCTTACCTTACAGTTGTGTCTGTTCTCCTACCCCATTTCTGCCAGCTTTAGTCACATGACTTACTTTGACCAATGAACTATGAGCAAAAGTGATAGATGTGACTAGACTGGTGGCTCAGCTTGTGATCCCAGCACTTTGGGAGGCCGAGGTGAGGGGATTGCTTGAGCCCATGGATTCGAGAACAACCTGGACAACTTGGTGAGACCTCATCTCTATAATAAATCAAAAAAATTAGCTGGACATGGCACATACCTGTAATTCCAGCTACTTGGAAAGCTGAGGTGGAAGGATCACCTGAGCCCAAAAGATTGACACTGGGTGGGGGGGGCGTGAGTGTGCCACGGTGGAGTGAGACTCCAACTAAAAAAAAAAAAAAGTTGTTGTTTCCAAGTGGAAAATTTAAGAGTCAACATGTGCTTTTGTTTGATTTATTTTTTTCTCTGCAGTAAGGCCAGTGATGTCTTAGGGCTGCTCTGTCAATTTGAGGTCCCAGACCGAAGAGAATGTAGAAGAGATGACCTGACATTTACTTCTAGCAAGAGGGAAAATAGGCATGTTTTGTGTGCCGTGTGTTGGGGACTTTGTTAGTATAGCGTAACTCAATCTGTCTTGAATGAGGGTGTTTAGTGTTGGCTACATTCACATGTTCAGTTCTCGACCAGTTACTGAGTCTTTGAGAACAGGAGAAGCATGAATCTACATCTGTATACCAACCCTCAACCTACCACTTTCCACTACTGTATTATCTGGCACCTGCGGTTGTTTAAATAAATACTTGAGAAGCTGTATTGAAATTGTTTTGTGTAGTCTTGAGCCAGCCATTTCAGTGCTCAAATCCAGCATTATTCCAAAGGGTGGGTGAGATTTTAAGAATTCTGTGAGTTTCTTTTAGGTGGGCCACAGACATGGGAGTAAATAACATGAAATCAAATGGCAGAAAGTACATCCCCTTTTCAATTCTCTTTTAGCACATTGTATGCCACTCAAAACTTTTACTTCTCATAACTACATATTCCAATGGTCAACAGTAATACCTAGAATGTCATGAGACTGGTATGTTTACATTTGTACAATTGTCTATCCTTATGGGTTATAATAGTAGCTTCCCATTTATTCCAGAAGTTGCTTTATAGAATTTATTTTCAAATAAATTGTGGGCTGGGTGCAGTGGCTCTTGCCTGTAATCCTAGCACTTTCAGAGGCCGAGTTGAGAGGATTGCCTGAGCCCAGGTGTTTGAGACCAACATAGGCAACATACCAAGACCTCATCTTGCAAAACAAACAAACAAACAAACAACAACAACAAAAACAAATTAGCCAGACGTGGTCGTGGTCGTTCATGCCTGTAGTCTCAGCTACTTGGGAGGCTGAGAGGAAGGATCAACTGGACCCAGAAGGTTGAGGCTACAGTAGACTGCAATGATGCTACTTCACTCCAGCCTGAGCAACAGAGTGGGACTCCAACTCAAAAAAATAAATAAATAATAAATAAATAAATTGTGTTTAGGTTGGGTGCAGTGGCTTATGCCTATAATTCCAGCACTTTGGGAGGCAGAGGCAAAAGGATTACCTGAGCCCAAGGGTTTGAGGCCAGCTTGGGAAACTTGGTGAGACCTTGTCTCTACAATGAATCAAAATAATAATAAGAAGAAAATAGAGAAAGAGAAGAAAGGCATGGAGTCATGCACCTATGGTTCCAGCAACTTGGAAAGCTGAGGTGAAGGGATTTCCTGAGTCCTGTAGGTCGAAGCTACAGTGACTGTGATCTTGCAACTGCACTCTGGGTGACAGAGTGAGACTCTGGCTCAAATAAATAAGTAGATAGCATTTAGTATAAAGAGTAAGATAAAGAAAAATATCAAGTAAATAATAATATAGGTAATAAGGTTATAATAGCAAAAAATAAAGATATGACAAATGATTGAAGTTTAGAAAACACTACTGTAAGACATTTGCCCCCTAAAAAAATATTATAATGAAACTGAAAGCAAGTGTGAATAGGATAAATGTATGGTAAAGTGATGAATATGTTTAAGAAATCATCACTATGGAAGTTGCCAATGGTATTGATGATTATAACAGTCTTTCTTTCCCATCTAGGGATTTTTCTCCATTTAGTCTGTTTTCCATATTATTAGCTACTTCATAATGGAGAACAAGGGGGATGCCTATATTCACTGTCACTCTGATTTAAATTTTTTGAACCTTCTCCACACACTTTCTGTCCTTTGTGAGAAGTTACTGAAACCATTTGTGTGGGTGAAGAGAAAAGTTAGCAGACCCAGGAGTGTGCTAAATAGAAAGTATGAAGTTGGGGAATATGAAGTGAGAAAACTTGAAGGAGCTTTTGTTTGCCTGTGCCTGTGAGTATTGCCTAGAATTTGTGTAACCTTATCTGGTTCTCTGTGCCTCAACTACAACTGGTTCACCATTTTGTTTACCTGTCACTTGATAACTGTTGTCAGTTGAAGCCGGAATTTATTCCAGTATCCATTCATTCATTGGTGACTTTCAATTAAAGCATACTGATGCATTCCATGATAGGTGCCAATACATCCATTTTTATTATTAATAAGAATGGCTACAACAATATTTGTAGCAGCTACAAATTACAGAATATGAACCAGGAGCTCTTCTAGGCACTTTATATCTATAAGAACTACTGCTTACAGCAACTTAGCAAGATGAGTGATATTATCTCTAATGAGGAAATTGAAACTTAGAGTAGTTAATCAACTTAGCAATTGATTTAAGATGTAGGAACCAAATACAGGACTGCCTGATTCCCAAAACCCATTTGCTTTTTCTACTTAATACTACTGTGTTGATAAAGACATACACACACACACACACACACACACACCCAGAGAGAGAGAGAGAGAGAGAGAGAGAGATCTGTATATATAACCTTCCACATCCTGCCTTATTTATTAGTCTTTCTTATCGATGACAGTTAATTTTTCCACTGCTTCCGGCAGAGCATTCCTCGGCACCATTGTTCCAAATCACTGAAACTGGCAGCATTCCTTTCTTTGCTTAATCTCTGCAAGTTTTAACAAATTGTTAATGCAGTGTTTTTCTTGAACATTCTTAGCATTTACTTTTATTCATCTGAACGCCAAATGCAGCACTCCATGAAGGTGCAGTCTGTCTTCAACCTAGTGTCTCAGCAAGTTTCTGTTGCCCTAAACAGTGAAGACTGAGCCAGCCCAGTGTAGGGCTGGTGTGCAGGACTGTTAAAATTACTTAGTGGACAGCAAGGCTAGGACTACCATGAAGACAGTCCCCCCTCATTCTTTCTTCCTTTTCTTCCCATCAGGTTGTTTTTCTGAGAAGCAGACATAGCTTGTTATATTGACAATTTGCATTTTTAACCTATTCACCAGTACACCGAAGAAAATAATCCTTTGTGTTGCCTACTTGGACTTTCTTATTGTGCTGGTGTGAAGTTTCTAGGTGGATGACATAGATCACATTTACTTGTTTCCTTTAAAGTATATAAACTTATCCAAATCCCTAAGTCCCCTAGTTGGTTATTAAGGACCCTCTTTGTACCCACTCCCCTGGCAATTTCATGCAAAATTAATGGCCTTTGGCTAAGTAGAACTCTCACAGATCTTCTTGAGTTCTTTAAGTTTTTAACAATAACATGCTGTAATGGGTGTATTTTAGACAAGGCTCTTTGATTATAAGGAACCAGATCCCTCTAAAAATAACTCAATTTAAAAAGGGGTTGTTTTAAGGAAACAAGGAAAATCTCTTGGATATCCAAAGGCTGAACATGAAGAGCAATGCTCTTTGTAAGGAGTGGTTTAGGGGTTGAAATGTGGGAAATGCACACTCTCAGAGCTCCCTCAGTCTCTGTCTCTTCCTATCTCTATCTCTGTTTCTATCTCTATCTCTATATCTTGATTTCAATCTCAGTCTCTGTCTCTATTCCCCTTCGTGGTCTTCTGTGTCCTCTTCACTTGCCTGATTTTCCTCTCTGCCCATTTCTTTCTACTTTACTCACAACCTTAGTACCTCAATCATTCTAGCATGTGTAAGGCTGGCACTTGCTTTGGCCCTGAACTACATATATGATCCTTCATTTCAGAACTCATGAAATAAAGACTGCCTATCTTATCTGGGACTCCTGGGTTCCATTCTCAGGAGCTCGCGTTCTGCAGAATGAATTGCCTTTGAATCAGCGATATGATCTTATCTATAGGCAGTGGGGTGGGGTTAGAGGAATGGACAGGTTCACAGGGAAACAAAGTCCAGGGAAGAAACACAGATTCTCCCGGAAGAACACCATGACAAATTTGCTTTCTTATCTTAAATTATTGGGTGTGGGAGAAGGATCCTAGAGATCAAGTTCATGTAGGTCATCTAAAAGTATTATCAAGTCATTAAAACACAAGATAAAAGGAAGATTTTCCATATCCTGATGCCATTCCCTTTCAGAAACTGCCTGATTTATCCAAAGATCTTTTCTGTAAACTTCAAGTCTTGTAGCTGTATGATGTAGAGGTCCCTTGTGAATATCAGTGGCCAGGGAACTATGCTGAGAAGTACCCTAAACCAAATCAAATTCATGAGGCCCAAAGCTAATTTTGGCCACAGAGAATCTTGTGATTCTCCTCTCAGATTTTCATACAACATGATTAACAAAATAACAGGCCTGCTCCTCTAATAAAGTATTGACCTAAGAAACCCAGACCTGCACTTTATCAATGCTGAAACTAAAATGTTTTCAGTGACATTTCTGATGAATTAAGACATTTGTTTTTACCATGAAGACCAAAATAAGTATATCCTCTGGTGATAAATTTTATTTCAAGATACCTAAATATCATAGTCACAAACAAAAATATGCTTAATACTACAAGGCTGATGGAACAAACTTCTTAGGGAATAGTTTAAGTAGTCTAATAGGTTCTGCTCTCACAGATACTGAGAGAAAGCCAACCTGGAGAATGATTGTAGAAAGAACATGATAATTAACCAAGTGCTGTGGTGTCTTCTAATAATATCCCAAACACAGATTTTGAAATGTTTCTCTCCTCAAATAATACTGGATGAATAGATAGATAGATAGATAGATAGATAGATAGATAGATAGATAGACAGACAAAGATAGATACATAGATAGATGCATAGATATGTGCATCCACACATAGATGATTAATAAAGACAGACAGATATCAGTCTTTCTCCTCAACCTTGTATATCTCCTCCTCCTTCTATTTTCACCTTCAGAGTAACCCTACCATCCCTATTTCTGAATTTTCAGTCACAGACAGCATTGGTCATTTTGACACAGTTTCATAATATGTCTCAATTTCCAAGGGGTGGGTGGATGTGCATTTGAGATCCCCAAGATAACACTGTGTTCTGGGTGACTCTGCAAGTCAACCTCATGGATGCATGAATTAAAGGATATCTTTTGCTCCAATCAGCACAGGTGGCAATTCGTTTCCAACCTTAGAGCCCTTTCCTCAATGTAGGCCAAAGCATCTCTTGTTTTGAGCCTGGGGATCGATCTCATGTTTATGTTTACACCCTTTTGCCCAACCCAACTAGATGTATGTCCCAAAGTATACCCCAATACAAGAAGCATTTCTGGAAAATTGGTCCTGTTTGGAGTTCTGAATGCAATTTTATAAAACTTTAAATTGACATTCTAACCTCACTATAATATTTGTGAATTAAGATTTTTGTAAAAATAGTCACTACCAGATTGCATCAGTTTAGTTCTTATTTTTCTAGTATCCTTAAAAGCTATCTTCCCTGTGTTTGTAATTTTATTTCGTTTATCAGTTTAGGTAGCAGCCCAGAATAAAACATGCCAGGTTTAATTCTCTGCCACAGTTCTCAAAATGATGTTTCATAAGTAACATGTGGCTCGCTCAGCTAAAATTAAATGTCTTGGTGTTTCCAAATGTTTTCTGTCTAGGATTTGCAACCTACATCCTACCAAAACTAACAAAGACTCTGAAAATTACCACTCCACAATGTTAGTCTATTTTATACTTTTTACCATGTTGTCTATAGATAAAATCTTTTTTAAAAAACTAAAATAATTTAATGGCATAAAAAATCTGGTCTCATTCACAGAAGTTCAATACAAAGAAGGACTATATCAAAGAAGATGATCTATATTTGCAACATCCTCTGCTTTTATGATGTTGTAGGAATCAAAGAACAAGTGCAAACCTCAGAGACCAAGTATATATCCCAGTGGTTTCTAATTTCCAGAATCCCCTAAATATCTCTAAAAAACATATAGAACCAGACTTCCTCCTCTGAATATATTTGTTTAATAAATATAGAATGAGACCCCGGGGTGTAGAACAAATTAGTCTTCCCTATTCTCTGTCTCCACCACTAGTTGTTCTAAATGTCTGTTTTCCCCACTGGATAACCAGCTACCCATTCCTCCAATGACCTCTGAAGGGCAACTACATGTGATTGACAAGGGGGAAAATTTATGTTCAGAAAATTTTAAAAGGAGGAGTAATAGATCCTTGGCAATATCATTGTTTTGTGAGAAGGAGGAAAAAAGAAGAAACTGAAAGGGGAAATGAAATAAGATTAAAGGAGACCCATGAGAATACACGCAAGGGGACATTTCAAAAACGAGGGATGAAAGAATTCTATGGAAGTCATCCTAGTAGAGTTTTGACAGTGAACACTCTGGAGTCCTAAGACAAGTTGAAATTTCAGCTCTGCCACTTCTCAGATGTGTGACTTTGGGCAGTTTACTTAGACCCCCCTGGAATCAGTGTTTCTGTGAAATGAAGATCATGATATTACTCTTCCTCCTATGTACTTTTGAGATGATATTTCCAAAGCACCTAGAGTGCTTGGACATCATCAATGTTCATATAAATGTTGCTATGGTTATAGTGTTGGAAAAGTGCCTGGTAAATATTGCTGTATCAATGCTAGATCTCTGGATTGCTCCACACACATCATGTGATGTGGTGGCATTTGAGATCACAGGCTCAGATGAGCTTATGAAATAGAAAGCAGATTTCAGAGAATATAGAAATCAGCAGAAGAATAGTAAGAGATGGATAGGGAATCTGGGCAACATTTTCAAAAATGTATTTGGTGGAAGGAAGCAAAGTAAGTCTGCAATAGCCCAGAAGGCAGTGACAAATCATATATTTCCCTAAAGAAATAACCATGACAGCAGTGGCAATGGCAGTGGTGGTATCAGGACACCCATGGGGGCTCCATGTGCCCAGCACTGAGTCCTCCACACATTCACTTCCTGAAGGCTGATGGCACCCAATGAAGGGGCCCCTGAGATGGAAGTCTTCCTATTTGACATACATGGACACAAAACCTGAAAAATAACTTGTCCATGCTGACTGTTGACTGAGACATGTCCCTACAGAGACTAAAACACAATGTATCTCTCAACTGCATTTAAGAAATGACCAAATCCATAATATGACTTTCTTGGCCCTGTCGATTCCAAGCTAGGATGTAAATTCCAACTTCATCTCTCACCATCTGTGAGACCTTGGGCACAGCTATTGAATGTTGTAAGCCTCATTTTTGGACCTTTAAAGTGCGGGGAATAATACTATCTGCCTCGTCAAGTATTACATGGGATTATATCTACAAATAGCCTAGCACATGGGTGCTTGATGCGTAGCCATTTAACCTTGGCTACTCCTTAAATTGCTTATGAATAAATTACATAATTCTTACATACTTACATACATATTCATCTGCAGAGAATCAACATCCCCGATTTCTTGGGGCTCTTTCAGTCTCTCAGACTCCCCTCTCTCTGTGTCTGATTAGGTCGGATTCCCTTATTCTAAGTCCTCACAACATCACGCCTCTCCTTTCATAGCATGTAACACAGTTCCAATTTTACATTTGTGTTGTGATTTTTTTTTTAAGTTAATGTCTGTAACCCTACTAAACTACAGGCTCCACATAGTCCAGAGACCATGCTTGCTTTTTCTTTTTCTCTTTTTTTTTTTTTTTTTTGAGTTGGAGTCTCACTCTGTCACCCACTCTGTAGTGGAGTGCAGTGGCCACTACAGGCACCGCAGCCTCGACCTGGTGGGCTCCGGCGATCCTTCTGCCTCAGCCTCCCAAGTAGCCAGAACTACAGGTGCGCACTACCACACCCAGCTAATTATTTGATTTATTATAGAGATGAGGTCTCGCCAAGTTGCCCAAGCAGGTCTCGAACCCGCGGGCTCAAGCAATCCACTCACCTCAGCCTCCCAAAGCGTGGGATTACAGGCTGAGCCACCGAACCCAGCTAATGCTTGCTTTTTCTCAGTGTTTATTTGACATCTGATACTTAGCAGCTATTCAGAAAAAGTTAGTTAAATAAGTTCCACACCATGCTTATGACCTACTTCTTCTGTGTTGCCAAATGATACATAATAATTGAGGTGTAGCCAATAGCATTACAAATGCTCACAGTCCATTATGGAGTTTGTACTCATGGCCCCTCCTTTGGCATGATGCTTTGATTCCAGCTGTGATCAGTGGTCGTAATCAACATGCCATCTGTCCTCCATCCCCCATGACCTCTCACAGTGGAGCCTCCCGTTGGATGCTGGTATTGAGGAGAGGGGTCAGAGGTGAAGTCTGGAGAACGTGAGGGATTCAATGCACCCCAGTACACGACATTTCAGCTTATTATATAGCTGTGAGTATTTGAAATCAGCTCTCTCAATTATTTAAAACTCATAATTCAGTCCATATTAAAGATTTATTGCAACAAACTGAAAAACAAACTACAGACAAAACAGAAGCAGAACACAGGTTCCGCTGTCAAAGTTGCACAGTATATAAAATACTCGTGTCTATAAGTGGGACATAAAGAAAAGTAAATTATTTTTTTTTAAGATACTGAAGAGCCGGGCTTGGTGGCTCAGCCTGTAATCCTGTGCCTTTGGGAGGCTGAGGTGAGTGGATTGCCTGAGCCCGCGGGTTCGAGACCCGCCTGGGCAGGCGAGACCTCATCTCTACAATAAATCAAAAAATTAGCCGGGTGTGGTAGCACGCGCCTGTAATTCTGGCTACTCGGAAAGCTGAGGAGGAAGGATCGCCGGAGCCCAGCAGTCGAGGCTGTGGTGGCCGGGAGCGGCCACTGCACTCCAGTCTGGGCGACGGAGTGAGACTCCAACTCAAAAAAAAAGATACTGAAGGATTTCTGGAAGAGATTATTTAGCTGTATGTATGTGCATATTTGTGTGTATGCTTGTGGGTTTCCATACATTTCGTTTTCTATTTGGCAGGAGGCTCTTTCTCCAACCCCAGGCATTGACTCTCTCTTGACTCAAAATTCTCACCAAGAGTGGATGCGTTAGTTTTTCAATCTTTAGTCAGTGGTTTGTGGCCATTAATTGGTCTGTCAAGAGCACCAAGTCAGCCACTTCCTGTACCACCTTGGGTACGAATGAATGAATTCATATTCACAGACACCTGGATGTAAATTTCTACTGCCTCTCTCACCATCTATGAGACCTTGGGCACAGCTATTGAATGAATTTTAAAATGGGGGAGACAAGAAATACCTACTTTAACAAGTATATCTACAAATTGCTTGACACATGGGTGCTCAATACATGAGATTGTTTCATCTTGTGCTACCCCTCAACTTTTATTTGGAAAAATTACATTATATTTATAGATCTAAAATATATAAATGCTTTAATTGCATTAGGAAACCAAAAGTAGACACCAGCATTTTGTAAGTAAATAATAGTAATGTCTAGGTGGGAAGTTAGCATTAAGAGACATTTTTCTGCCCATGTTCTGCCTCCAGTCATTTGAGTCATGTTTAACCATAAAAGCTGGGTGACCTCGGTCGAGGTTGTGTAACCTTTCTGAGTTTCAGTGTTCTTATTTATAAAATGGGGATATTTATGGTACCAGCTTCTAGGGTTTTTAGGAGGATTAAATTAGTTAATACTTATAAAATGATTAGAATAGTTCCTGGCATATAGAAGGTTATGAGTTTTTCTCATATATTGCTATTGTTATTTTTAATGCATTATACTAAGCCTGTGTTCTGAACTGGAACATATCAGCAAATAATTCACTTGCTGTGTAAGCAGCTTCAAATATCTTATTATAAAATCTATACTCAATTTTCCCATTTCTCTCTAACTCTTCCGCCAATATCTTCTTCCAAGTTGCCATCATCTCTCACTGGAACTACCACAAAAATCCTGTATGGATCTTTCTGTAACCACTTTGGTCCCTTTCCATCCATGCTGTCATTAGGGAGAGGGGTCTTTTCCAACACAAATCTAATCATGTCACCACTACCATTTTTCCCACTTAAAATAGTTCATTGGTTTGTAGCTGTTGTTAGAATGAAAGCAAACACCTCTGTATAGCCTTCAATGGTCTGGCCCTGCCCACCTCTTAACACTCATCTGCTTTTCCCCTTACTCATTATTTCAGAGCCTGTTTGATCTTCCATTTCTACCAATGGGCTAAGAGTCAAAGCAAATTCCGTTCCCGCTGTCTGGAATTTTCCCCTTTGAATTTCACCTCAGCAGTAACACTATTGATTCTCCAGGTCGTAGAATCAGTGTTCCTTTCTCCATGATGTCTTTTTCACCTGTATATAAACTGGGATCCTCCTTATGCAAGACTCTCTTCTTCCTTCACAGCACACACTGCCATTCATAATGATCCACTTAGCATGTTATGATTGTGAATGTCTGTCTTCCTCACTATCACTGATCTCTAGTAATGCAGGAAGCTGTGTGTGTCTTGCTCACTGCTATATCCCCAGCATCCTGCACATAGTAGATGCTATGAAAATAATTTTTGAATGCGTGAATCCAATTTAAGAGGTTCCCATCAGGTTTATTATAAATGAAAACCTTCCTGACATTTCTCCCACTCACTAACCTTATGTAGAGCCAGGTGCTGTGTTTCCAGGATGGCGACTGTATACTTCTAAGTTGGGCTCTCTACCCTGTATTATAAATTTGGTATTGACAGGCTCTGTGTTTGCCATTAGATTGTCTCACTCATGTCTCCCACCCCAGTGACTAACATAGGTATTCAATAAATGTAGAAGAAAATAAGGCAAGAAGAAAGTAGAGAAGAAAGATCAGACTTCAGTCCAATGAGAGCAGAATCCCTTCTTCACCTTTTCTGTCTAAGCACATCCCTCTCCCTGGGTCCATTTTAGCAACTCTCCAAGTCAGGAGATGTTTCAGCCTAGAAATGCCCCACCTGGTGAGTTCAGGGTTCTGAAATCAAAAGACTGAATGGGACATCCCTGCTGTAATCAGAGAAGACAGTAGCCAAGAGCCAAGTGGTCAGTGGTGCCCTGCCTGGATATGACCCAGCGACTCATCCTCAGCTCATGATCTTCAACCCAGATTGACCTCAAGTCCATGTCTAGTTAAGCAAATCCGGAGAAGCCTTTTGTTTTAGGTAACGGAACATTCAACTCCTCAATTATGCTGTGAGAGGCTGAGGGGGAAAAATAGACATTTTTGCAAAATCTGTTTCTGGCAATCTTCAATAAACTAAAACAGTTGAGCATACAGAATTTTCTGTTGTTTCTGCAAAGAGATAATTTGTTACATGGAAGCTCATTTGCTTATTTGGAGTAAATACTGCTTCAGAGCCAGTTGAGATTAACACTCGCGGATGAGATAGATTGAGAAGGAAGAGACATAATACTTCACTGTTATATTTACTGTGTTAAATATAAAGTGGGAATTGATGAAAAATGTTCTGGAGTTCCCCGTGCAAGCCTAAGTGATGAACTGGGGTTTATTTGCCATCTGGCTTTTAAGCAGGGATTTTTTTTTCATGTCAGAAAAATGGCACCTTCAGAACTACTGCATTACAGACATCTGTTTATCAGACCTTTGCCTGGATGAATTATTCAGAATATGCTTAAGGTTGTACTTTACCTGACATATGGAAATATAAAGTTGCATACTCGATGTTGGCATATATCTGTCTACATAAAATCAGGTGTCATACTTGAAATCCATAGTGCTGGAACTTGGTAGGTGGTGCTTTTAGGACTCGGGATATTAATTACTCTGCCTTGTGGGGTTCTTGATTTCTGGAAATCCATCTGTGGAATTCCATGGATTCCACATTCCATGGGAGGTTCCAATATCGGTGCCCCCATCCTGTTTCCACTGTGTTCCTTATGACTGTGGTGGAAAACTACTCTTTGTTAATATGGATTTCAAAGTAAAACTCTGTTGTTGATTCTGCATTTGTCAAACAAATCAAACTCTGGAGTGATCAAGTGATCAGGTGATCAAGGTTTCCTGGACATAATAAAAAGGCCAGGAAGAAGAGGTGGTTTCTGTGAAAGTCAGATTTCAAAAGAACACCTCAGCCCATCACAACTTCAGAAGCAAATACAGGCTTGGCATTACCCACTAGTTCATACTCTCTGCTTTCTATCCATTTGCCCATTTAGTTATAGATCTCTCCATTAGATTACTGACAGAGCACCTACTCTGTACCGAGTATGGAAGATGTAGATTTTACTTTGTACTATCATGGGGCTTACAAGGGCACAGGGAAGACAGACATGAGGAAAATAATCTTCATGATGAATGTGTAGCTTCCAACGGAGATGGCTGCTCCCATGAAAAGGAACAAAAGTTTGTGATAACCTGTCTGGGAGGACTTAAAGGAGGACTTCTTGGAGGAGGTGACTCTGAAACCATCATAATAAATCTAATCTGATTATAAATAGAAAGGGATGATAATACTGAGTGACCTCTCACGGAAACAAAGATCCGAATATCACATGTTCTCACTCATATAATGGATCTTGAACATCCAATACAATACTATAAGAAAATGACTGACGGTACTGGGAAACTATGGGGGGGAGGGGGATGGGATTAACAGTAGCAAATATCTGTCGGGGGATGGGAAAATACCTCTTGTCAACAGGGTGCCTGAATGAAATGTAATTGTACACCTAACCCTTAACTGTACCCCACAAAACCATAATAAAAAATACTGATTAATAAAAAAAAAAAAGAAAGGGATGAGCAGGACTCTCACTTGTCAAAGAGTGAGAGAAGGAGTCTTCCAGATGGGAGAACAGTCATATGCAAAGGTCTGGGGGTTAGAGCCCTCATGCAGTATGTCACAAATTACTCAGAGGCCAGTGTAACTGAAGTCAATGGAGAGAAAAGTTGACCTTGCTTGAAGAGGTCCCAGCATGCTTGAGGAGGTCAGCAGTCCTCAGTCTGACATAAGGAGTATGGTGCTTATGCAGCAAGAGTGGTGGGAAATCATTCTGCAGAGTCAACAAAGAGGTGGGTTACATGATTCGATTTAAATGTACAAAAGATTCCTGAAGTCTACCTTCATTGCTTCTTTGTCTTTGAATTTCTTGGTGTCCTAGTGGTCAGCAAATGTTTGTGTAATACATACATGATGGGAGGGAACCACTTTGATAGGATGTGTGGTTCAGGTGAATTCTAGAAAGGTTCCCTCACAAAAACTCATCCCAGAAACTCCCAGAAAGGAGGTTTCAGACAACTTGTATACACACCATTGGGGACTTTCCTTGGGATGCACAGCTAATCTCTTTACCTGGGGCACACAAAAGACATGCCTTTTAGAAGGTCATTAAGGACAGAAGAGCCAGCACAGGGAGGTATGAACAGCACAGCAAAAGGAAGAGGTCAGAGGCAGAGAGCAGGGAGCTCAGCCTGAGGAGAGGAGCCATCACATCCCCAACAAGCAGGCTGTAAATGAATGGAGCTCATTACCTGGAGAGGGTGGTGAAAATGGGAGCAAACAACTTCTAGCTCGAGCTGCGAGGGAGGTTGTTTAGTAATTAATGGGGGCTGGGACCATTTGCAGGTGCAAACCTACAAATTCAAGATCCACATCCCAGAGAGTGACCATGCGATTACATAACACTGCCTTCCCAACCCTCCAAATAAATGTTCCAGCCTGAGGAAGAACAGAGATAAGGTACACCCTTAGAGGTTGAGCCAGTGAGGAAAGTTGGATGTTCTTTTTTGTACCACCCCACCTAACACGGCAGATGATTCTCAGATAATTTTTAAATGTGAAGTGAAAGCTGTGCATGTGTGCGTTTGTGTGTTAAGCACTATCTTGAAACACTGCATGCATTATTGATACATGTGTGTGTTCTAGACTATTATTCCCCAGGGACTTCTGTCTTTGAACCTGTTCCCTGCAAGGCTCAATTGGTAAGCTTATGAAATCCATCTATCTTGGGCCGCATTACTGTTTGGGAAAGCAGCTGCTTTTGTCCCTTGGGTTCTTTCTTTCTGGTGTCTTCTGCTCACAGGGACCATCCATTTTGCAACTGCTGGGATGGCCAGCTCACCTGCTATAGACTACTTGTTCTGCACAAAGCTTGAGGAGAATGAAGTCAAAGTGGCTAATTTTGTTAGGGAAGAATTGTTTTGTTCTGTGTTGGGTGAAATTTCTCTCTATTTCACTTTTCTACAAATTCCCCTGTTCCCAATTCCCTCAGACAACAAAACTACAATTTGCTAGATAAACAAAAACAGTGGGAATGAAGCTTTTCTGGCAGCTAGTCTGTCAGAGGTGCTGTGCTTGTTAGCATGGTAAAAGAGTTAAGAGGAATACTTCAAGTTGTGCATAATTGAATTACTTAATAAACTTCATGTAACTTTCTTTCCTGGGAGTCAGTGCTGTTAAAAAAGAATCCAATAAGGCTATTTTGTAGCATTTGCATTTTACAATTGGGCAGGGTGTTTAGACCCTATTTCTTCATTCATTTTTTGCTCAATAGCAATTGTTTCTTAGGCATTTCTTCCTAGATAATGGATGTGACTATAGCTATTTTTTAAAAAGAGATGTTTGGTTACCCTTTCAAATCATATAGCTAGCAGGTTGGACTTTGTATTTATTCCAGTTCTTTCCCATTTAACAACATTCCCACCACCATCACCACCAAAATGGGGAAAGGGCAGACAGCAGGTTAATCATCCACATTAGAAAGAATTTCTCAAATGCCTGAGGCGAGTTCACACACCATGGATGGAAATAGTGTCTTCAGCTGACAGATGAGCCAGTCCCTACCTGGGAAACATGCTGTCTTGGCATTATGTTATTAATAGCTGAGGGCTATGTGTTTATTCCCTGACCCTATATGGTTCCCTGGAAGCAAGGCCAGTGTCCGCATGCTCTTTCTGAAGTGATATTCACCTCCTTTAGCCCTTGTGTTTCCAGGAGTGAGCTTTCTGGGGGCTAACTTTGCTGAGTCTCTCTGCAGCATTCTGGAGAAATCCTGTGCCTTCCTCTTGTCAAGCAAAGTGCCCAATAGAATCAGGAACACTGAGCAAAACTCCACCTGCTACTTTATTTTAGATGGAATGCTTTGCTTTATTGTTTTTTAAAAAAATGCCCACTTAAGACAGAAAGTGGTATTCATGTATTGAACAGTGCATTGGAGAAAATGTCAGAGAAAATCCACAGAAGGTGTCCATCCTCTGGGCAACCCCAAAAAGCAATGTATTAGCCCCCCAAAATATATTTTGTCATGTGGAGCAGAAGGATTAAATATTTATGTCTGTTGGCTGGGGTAATAAAATTGTATTCAATTATGTCTCAGGCACTACCTAATGATTGTTGAAAACTTGGTAATAACACTGAAACTCATAAAAAATATAGGATAAACAATGCTGGAAGAAAATTATGGGAAAATAGCCTCTGGCCTGTGGAAATGAGACTTTATTTTGAAATAATTTGAAATAACAGTGTATGCATAAAAAAGCAAGTTAGTTTATATAACCACACTCTAATCTCCAGAAACTTTTCTTTATGCTATTGCTTCTTGTCAAGTCAAAAAGAAGGGCTATGCTGGTGGTATAAGGAGGAAATTGCAAGCTGTCGCGATCATTCTGAAGATCCTTGAGGACAGGGACAGCCCTTTCTTCACCTCTGAACTCCTGACACTTACCAAGATCCCAACCCAGAGTGAGTGCTCCATGAATATTTGCAGAACTAAATTTTAAAATATTATTTAGTCAGGCAAAGTAGCTTACACTTATAATCCCAGCATTTTAGAAGGCTGAGGCAGGAGGATTGTTTGAGCCCAAGAGTTCAAGACCAGCCTGGGCAACATAATGAGACCTTATCTCTATAAAAACAAAAACAAAAAAGTGGCTGGGTGTGGTGGCACATGCCTGTAGTCCCAGCTACACGGGAGGCTGAGGTAGAAGGATTGCCTGAGCCCAGGGAGGCCAAGGCTGCTGTGAGCAGTGATTGTCACTGCACTCCAGCCTGGGGTGCATGCATATATATATAAAAAATCAAGGTCTCACTCTGTATATGTACACATATACTTACAAATATGTAAACATATGCACATACGTAGATATGTGTATATATATATGTCTATGTGTATGTGTGTGTGTGTATGTGTGATTTAGTAGCTAATCTCATCTCTCTATTTTAAGGATTCTTAACCAAGGGTGATTTCCCTTCCCAGTGGACATTTTTCATTGTTGCAACTTGGTGGGGGAAGGTGTTTTGCTGACACCCACGGGATACAATCCAAAAATGTGGTTAAACATCCCACAGTACACAGGGCAGCCACCACAGCAAAGTGTCAATAGTCCTGGGGTTGAGAACCATCTTTACCCATGCGTCTCCTGCACTGTTCCCAGTACCCACTGGACTTCACTTTGATAAGTACTGCATGGAGTTGTCCTTGAGAAACTTGCTGTTTCCATGTATTGGTTTACTAGGGCTGTAGTAACAAAGAGTGTTTTCAAGACCAGATATTTATTGCCTCACAGTTCCAAAGGCTAGACGTCTGAGATCAAGCTACAAGCAGAGCTGATTCCTTCTGACGGTAGAGAGGGAGAGTCTGTTCCATGCCTCTCTCCCAGCTTTCAGCAGTTTTTTTGGCAATCCTTGGCATCTTTGTCTGATAGACGCATCATCCCAATCTCTGCTTGCAAGTTCACATGGAGTTCTCCCTGTGAACAGGTATGTCTCTTTGGCTACCTTTCCTCCTTTTTATAAGGACACAGTCATATTAGAGTAGGGCCCATCCAAATGACCTCATCTTAACCTGCACTTCTGCAAAGACCCTATTTCTAAATAAGGTCACATTCACAGGTTAGGACTCCCTCACCTTTGGGGGTACAGAATTTAACCTATAACAATCCATTTCTCCCTAGCCCTGCAGCTCAGATCTGTCATCTCTCCCCAGCACTGCACTGCCTAAGATATGCCATCTTATCTTCCCCCTCTAACCTTTTAGGGGTCCTCTTCTGCAATATAACAGGCCTGCCATACCCAGTCTTGGGCCTGCCTGCTTGTTCAGGTTTCTGTGTCTTTGCACTCATTATCCTACATGGGTCTGTCTTCCTTCTTTCTCCATCCAAGAACCTCATAATTTTCCACTGAGACCTGCTGATTCTGGCATGACCTTTTCTAGACTTTTCCCTGACATGCCCAATCCTCTAGGATAATATTCCCAGGCTACAGTCTACAACTCATTGGCTTATTGGCTTCCCCTTCCAAACCACTTTTAAGAGCACAGAGCTTGTCTTAATCATGTGCCTGGCACAGAGCAGAGCTTAATAAATTATGTTTAAATGTCAGGGACAGTGTCTCATGCCTATAATCCCAGCACTTTAGGAGGCAGAGGTAAGAGGATTGCCTGAGCCCAGCCTGAGAAACATGGTGAGACCTCATCTCTACAATAAATTAAAAACTTAGCCAGGCATGGTGGCATGCACCTGTAGTCTCACCTACTTGGAAGGCTGAGACACAAGGACACCTGAGCCCATGAAGTCCAGGATGTGGTAGCCCTGATCATGCCAGCCTGGGTGACAGAGACTCTGCATCAAAAAAAAATTATGTTGAAATGGGTTAATGAATTCTGTCCTATCTCTCTTAGAAATGTGCCCCTCTAATTATCCCTGTAGGGTCCAGTGAGAGGAGGAAGGCAGGATCCAAGGCCAGTATGCTTTGTCCATTTCATTGACCTACTGTGTAATCTGAGGCTAGTCACTTTGTGTCTCTTTGCCCAGTTAACTCATATACAAGGGGAGATGATGGTAGTGTTGTAGGGATTAAATGAATTCATACAAGTAAAGAATTTTGAACAGCACCAGACATATGCTAAGCATTTACAACCGTTCCTGCTATGATAATCTGGCATAATCTGGTATGCCTCAGCACACTCCCCCTAGGGGCTCCATCCTCTGCTTCTGAGCAGGCTCAGATCTCCCTCTCTGTGTTAGATTCTTATTGCTGCTATAACAAATTACCATAAATTTAGTGGTCATTAAAAACAACGTAAATGTATTTTCTTACAGTTCTAGAGGTCAGAAGTCCACAATGGATCTTACTGTGGTAAAATCAAGTGTCAGCCTTCCTTCTGGAGGTTCAAGGTGAGAATTCATTTTCCTGAATTTACTAGTTTCTAGAGACCACTCATATTACTTGGCTCATGGCACTTTTCATCTTCAAAGCTGGCACTTTTCATCTTCAAAGCTGGCAGTGTAGCCCTCTGACTCTGACCTCTGCCTCCACCATCACATCTTTTCTGGCCTTCCTGCCTTCCTCCAGTAAGGAACGTTTTAGTTACATTGACCCAGCTGGAGAATCCGGGAAAATCTTCTATCTCTAGATATTTAATGACATTTTCAAAGACTCCTTTGCTAAGTAAGGTAATGTCTTCATAGGCTCCAGGTATCAGGACACAGACCTCTTTGGGAGGGGCCATGATCTGTTTATCACATTGTCTAAAAACATTCCACCTGTGTGTTGGATTTAGCTCCAGCCAACGTCCTTTCACATGCAGGCTCTGCCACCTGGAAGCTGTGTGGTCTTGCATGGGATATGCAGCTCCCCCCCACACATACAAGCCTGTTCTCTTTCCTGCAAAATGGGACTGTAGTGTGGATAGGGGTATAGGCTTCCTATGTCCCTAATAGGTGGCATGTGCTGCTAACTGGTGACTGCTATGATGACTCTTGTTAATTTAGCTTTCATTTGTGTGGTTTCTCTCCAAGTCTAGTTCTTCCCTAATTACTTGCAGCCAATGGCCTTCTGCTCATCTGAATCCAGGTACACAGTGGAGACTGTCTGCCTGCGCCAACCCCATGCAACTGCACTTACCTTTACCTTGGTTCTGTTGCTAATTTTGTTTGGGCGGGATTTGCTTTCTGTTTGCTTAGCAAACTTCATGAGGTATTTCTGATTTCTCATAGTACTCCACAGGCAGATCTCCCTTCAAAGCAAAAGATGTTGTTTGTTGGGGTTTTGTTGTTGTTGTTGTTGTTTTTGTTGTTGTTTTTTAGCCTCTTGTTCATTGGTCTTACCTCCTGCGGCCACGTGTCTCCAAAGAGGGGATGTCATGCATGGACATCATATCCTGGGCAGCCTGAAACCATGGAGGCATGTAGAGAGAATGGGCACACTAGTGGGGCTTTGGTGGAACTCTAGGAAGGCGAAAAAGCAGACTCAAGCAGAAAACGGGAGAAAAGAAATCCTAAGGGAGTCTGATGAGATAATCATTCACATTTGCAGTTCATGCATGTTCTCCAAACTCCCAGAATAATTTTGGGATTTGGGCACAGAGTTTTTTGTTTTTTTTTTAAGGGCACAGAGAGGATGTGTCATTTCCACTCTCCCCACAACACACACACACACACACACACACACACACACACACACACACACACACAAAGTAAGAGGTGAGTTTCAGGAATTCTGCCTCCAAGTCCAGTGCTCAATTCAAAACAACGGCGTTTCCTAGAATGGGGGAGAAGAGGTATGGGAAGACAACAAGGGGTTCTAAGATCCAGTGTGAATAAAACAATCACACCCTATGTCTCAAAATGAGAAGACATTTTCCTTTTCAGTTCTCTTTCCTACGTCTACGCTTTCATCGAGAGAACACCTCCATTTGGTGTCTTTACATATTTGCAACACTTGCTAATCTTCCTTATTAATAAAGAGGAAGGAGAATGAAGGTTAGAACCTTGGGCAGTACACTAGTGTCCCAGGGATTCTGTAACAAAGTTCTACCAGCTGCGGGCTTCAACAGTAGAAATGTACTGTCTCATGTATCTGGAGACCAGAAGTGCTAGATCAAGGTGTCAGCAGGGTTGGTTTATTCTGAGGGCTGAAAGGAAGAATCTGCCTCATGCCTCTCCCCCCAGCTTCTGGTGCTTGCTGGCAGTGCTTGGTGTTCTTGGCTTTTAGCTGCATCCTTCCAATCTCTGCCATCATCAGTACATGGAGTTTTCCCTGTGAATTTGTCTGTCTCTCTGTCCAAATGTACCCCTTTTATAATCACATCAGTCACATTGGACTAAGACCCATGAGCTAAAATTGACCCATTTTAGCTCAATTACCTCTGCAAACATTCTTCTTCCAAATAAGTTCTCCTTTACAAGTAGTAGAGTCTAGGCCTTTACATCTTTTGGTGAGGGCACAATTCAATCCATAGCAGAGGGGCAACTCTTTTTACTTGGAATTGAATAACACTATTTTATCTTTATTGCATTTATTTTAATATATATACCAATAGTAATTTTGTTTTCTACTTACAAAAGAGATGTACATCTTTTTTCCTTTTTAAATATATTTATTTATTTTTTCAAAATCAATAAACTGATTTTAAGGAACCATATTAAGAATATCAAAGTACAAAAGGTCTTTAGACATGGCTAAATATGGAAGATGTAGAGTGAGCTTTGGGAAGTATTTGGTCTTCCTGTCCTTTAAGCCTTGAGAATAGAAGGAACAAGAACAAAAATTTTGAAGTAAAGTGAAATACATTCTTCAAAGATTTTTTTTTTGTGAACCACTTTTTCCCTTGAATAAATATTGTGCTTTTTGTTGTTGTTTTTTAACCCCATCATTTCTTTTTCATTCCAACTTTGTGTGGGTGAGTTCCATCCTCATGCAGTGTAGAATGAAGTAAATAATTTGAAACTTAAATTTCTATGTGGGATAATTTCTCTAGTGTGAAGTTTCTCAAACTTGACAGTACACCATAAGCCTCTGCTGGTCTTGTTAAAATGCAGGCAGCTGCAAGTTTCCAGGTGATGCTATTCTGAGATTGGGGATAAGGTGGGGTGAAAAGGAGGGTGTTGTATTTTGAGGACCACGGTGCTAGTGAGATGAGATGTCTGTTCTGTGTGAGTAAAGATTTCTGAGGACGCCTTTCAGTCTTAGGGCCCAGATAGATTGGATTTTGGAGCTCTGTGGGTACCCAGATAACTATACTAAATACCTTCTAGGGTTTAGGTTTAGGTTCTTGCCTGCAAAGAGTTTCAAGTCAAATCAGAGAGAGACAAATTGCATACCAGAAAAGCAACTGAAAATTGCCCATCCTAGGGTCTCCAAACTGAGCTCAGGTCTCATTTTCTCCTCCCTGAGAACCTCCTTTCTTTCTTTCTTTTATTTTATTTTATTTTATTTTTTGAAGATAGGTTCTCACTCTGTCAACCAGGCTGGAGTACTGTGATGTAATCATAGCTCACTGCAGCTTTTAATTCCTGGGTTCAAGCAATCCTCCTGCCTCAGCCTCCTGAGTGTTGGAACTATGGGTACATGTCACCATACCCGGCTACATTTTTTATTTTTTGTAGAGATAGATTCTTGCTATGTTGCCCAGACCAGTCTCAAACTCCTGGCCTCAAGCAAACCTCCAGCCTCAGAAAACTCCTTTTTAAAATTCTCATAGTATTTTTGGCAAGACTTCTCCTCACCTGGCTCTTGTCCAATTCTATGCATTGAATTCTATACTTTCTGTATCTGCCAGGTGAGAATGGGCTTCTGGTTGGTGGAGAAGAATCTAGAAAGAGGGGCCCCAGGCAGGGAAACCACGATGAAAACAATGTCTGTCTACCTTCCAGGCCTCTGGAAGGCTGAGGAAGGCCTGGTCTTTTTTTTGGGTTATTAAATTTTTTTTAGTACAAAAACAGGATTTCAGAAATTGTTCTCTGTCCACATATTTAAATGGAATAAAGTAGCACTTTTAATTCATTTCCATGATTACAGCCTGTGTGATCCTGTGAAAAAGTTTCACTTGGGGATAAGGCCGATGTTTCCATTAAAACCCCTCTCCGAACGTGAGGCCCAGGTCAAGTGTCAACTGTGTCCATGCTTCCTCCCACTGTCTGCCATGGCAAGCCGCCCTGTTGTATGATAACTGCGTTTCTCTTGATATCCTCTGCCAACCCCTGGGCACATTAAAACTAGCACTCCTCAAGTCCCCCCCATATCTGTCCCCATATTCAGTAATGCCCAACGCCCAGCATGGAGCACAGTGCCTGGTACTCAGGGCATCCTTAGAAGCAGGCATTTTGAGTCAGTAGCGTCCCAGGCCTTTCCCTGAGAAGCTCAAGCCCTGAAGCTCTGGAATTCTTTGGCCAGCAGTTCTTTCTCTGAAAGGTCCTTTGTGGACCTGGCTCTGTGCCTGGGGGGGGCAGGTCCCACTTTCCCTGGTATACTCTTCTAGCAGAGCTTCTGGGCAGCCAGTGGTTAAGTCCATTGTAGGCAGCTATTGAGTCTGAAACACACAGTGACAGCAGGCATGCAAAACTACTTCCCAGCCCGGCATGTGGCATAATTGTATTTTCAGGGAGGGCCGATCTATTAGCAATGTGCCGGGCTCAACTGTGTAACTTTTATAAAGGAAACACTAAAGGCCTCTTGGGGTGAAGGATATTATAATTATGGATGATTTATACTCCCCAGCTAATGTATACATTGCACTTGATGAGAATGTTCTACTTGACGTGGCCAGAAACATTAAGCAAAAAATAGTGTTGTGGCCTGGGTTACAAACCCATCTTTTGTTTTATGTCTAATCTATCCAGTGCTAAAATATTTGGAATGATATCTCTGCATGCTGCTGTGAAGGAAATATTAACATAATAAGTGCATTTCTGATTTCAGAACAGATCATAATTCCCTTCTAAAACACCTTGACAAGTTTAGCATATTTATTCCTCAGTGGAATGTTTGCTGTGTAGGGCAGTACAAAAATAAAAAAAAATACATATATATTATAATCATAATTTTGGGGATAGGAGGGACCTTAGTGGTATGTAGTCTAGGGTGTCCTAGCTCCAATTACAGAATTGGCTTGTAGATGATCTGGCTTTTTATGATTCAGAATCCAGAAGTTAAAGAGAAGAAGCAGAAAAAGAAGAAGAAATGATAAAAAGAGAAGACACCTTGCAATGATGATAAGAATGCAGAGAGGCCTAGTGGTCTCACCGCACCTACTACCTGAGCCACCTTTGATAAGTGAGCATCTCTCTGGACTTTAGCTTTCAGCTCTGAAACAAAGGGAGTCTGGACAACCCTTACTTCACATGATAGTGCAATAAATAGGGCTTCATATGCATATCATCATTATGGCAGTGGCACTGCTGGGGAGGGTGGTGAACGGCAGCTTTGCTCATTCCCTTTAGTTGACTAATGCATGCGCTGCATATGGAGAGAACTTGCCCGAGGTTCTCCAGCTAATTAGAGGCAGAGTCACATTCTCCTGACTCAGGGTCAAGATGCTAGTGTTCAGCTCTAGCGTTTGGTGGGCACCCTGAGACCTGCTCCCTTGTTCTCTCTCACCAGCTGCATAAGGCCATTGTGCTTCTGCATTGGTTGGGACTCTATCAAAAACAAGCCTTTAATTGTTTCCACTCACTGTGTCTAGGACTAGGCAGGTCACTGCTGTTGCTTTCTTAGGTGAAGCAGCTTGCCCTACACATTAGGAAGGAAATGAATAGTTTCCTAAAAGTGTCATTTCTGTCCTTTTCTAATAAATCCACATGCCACATTATATTATATTATTTCCTCGATATCTTTCTTTAAATTGTGTCCTTAAAAAATGATTTCCAGCTGGGCTCGGTGGCTCAGCCTGTAATCCCGCGCCTTTGGGAGGCTGAGGTGAGTGGATTTCCTGAACCCATGGGTTCGAGACCCGCCTGGGCAGGCGAGACCTCATCTCTACAATAAATCAAAAAATCAGCCGGGCATGGGAGCGCGCGCCTGTAATTCCAGCTACTTGGAAGGCTGAGGCGGAAGGATCGCTGGAGCCCAGCAGGTCGAGGCTGCGGTGGCCGGGAGCAGCCACTGCCCTCTCGTCTGGGGGACGGAGTGAGACTCTGACTCAAAAAAAGAAAAAAAAATGATTTCCTACTGTAGCCTCAAACTAAACAACAACTATTTTTTTCTAAATCATTGTTTTAATTTGGATAAAATTCACATAACATGCAATTAACCATTTAAAGTGAACAACATTTCAGCATGTTGTGCCATCACTACCTCTCTCTAGTTTTGAAAAGTTTTTATCACCCCAGAGGAACACCTTGTACCCACTGAGCATTCATTCCCCATTCCTCTCTCCCCTCATTTCCAGGTAATTTCTAATTTACTTTCTGTCTCAATGAAATCACTTGTTCTGGATGTTTCATATAAAAGGAATTGTACAATAGGTGACCTATTGTATATGGCTTCTTTCACTTGATGTGTTTAAGGTTCACTCACGCTGTAACACATACAAGTATTTCATTCCTTTTTATGGTTGAACAAAATATTCATTGTATGGATACACCATAGTTTGTTTATGATTTTATCTGTTCATTGGACATTTGGGTTGTTTCCACCTTTGGACAATTGAGAATAATACCACTGTAGACCTTTGTATCCAGATTTCTGTGTGGTTACAGTTTTCATTTCTCTTGAGTATATAACCAGAAGTGCAATTGCTGGGTCATGTGGTCAGATATAGCTTTGATTAAAGAAACAATTTAAAAAATAGTCATTTAACTACTATCCCCATGACCATTAGTGGCACATAGACCAGAATTTAAGAAATACCACAAACCATCATGACTTTTAAGCCTTTCTACCATGAAACTCTATAAGCCAATCTGGCTTGTGTTTTCCTGGACTATCTCCACAACCTTTCTTTATCATCCTCTCATGAGCCACAGTTATGTGATTCCTGCTTACAAACACTTGTGTAAGCTGTTTCCTTCTAGCTTCTTTCCACCTATTTAAATATTTCCCATTGTTGAAGACTGATTTTAAATTTGTACCTTGATCTTGATTTTGCATCCCTGTTGGCTCCCAGACTTTTGATTTTCACAAGTCATTTTTTTAAATAAAAAGAATAGGCTGGGCATGTGAATAGGACTCATGCCTGTAATACCAGCATTTTGGGATGCTGAGGCGAAAGGATTGCTTGAGTCCAGGAGTTTGAGATCAGTCTTGGCAACATAGCAAGACTTCATCTTAACAACAACAACAAAAAATGTAACCGGGCATGGTAGCATGTACCTATATATAGTCCCAGCTACTTGGGAGGCTGAAGTGGAAGGATTGCCTGAGCCTGGGAAGTCAAGGCCATGGTGAGTTGTGATTGTGCCACCACACTCCAGCCTGGGTGACTGAGTGAGACCTCGACTCAAAAAATACAAACAAAAACAAAAAAAATGAAAATAATATTTGCCTAGAGGTAATTTTGGGTATCCATTTCATAGCTATATTGTGCTAAATTATATATTTGATATGATATAATGTAGTATTATAAATAAAAATGTGAGCCGGGCTCGGTGGCTCAGCCTGTAACCCCGCGCCTTTGGGAGGCTGAGGTGAGTGGATTGCCTGAGCCCGTGGGTTCGAGACCCGCCTGGGCAGTGAGACCTCATCTCTACAATAAATAAAAAAATCAGCCGGGCGTGGTAGCACATACCTGTAATTCCGGCTACTTGGAAGGCTGAGGGGGAAGGATCGCCGGAGCCCAGCAGGTGGAGGCTGCGGTGGCTGGGAGCGGCCACTGCACTCCAGTCTGGGCGACAGAGTGAGACTCCAACTCAAAATAAATAAATAAATAAGTAAATAAATAAGTGAATACTAACATAATATATTGGAGTTAAAAGCTGAATATACATATATGTGTGTGTGTGTGTGTGTGTGTGTGTGTGTGTGTGTGTGTGTGTGTGTAGTTTTGTAGAAACTCACCACTGTGCCTTTTGCCAGTCATTTGGCTTAGACCACCAAACATATCATCAGGTCCATTCTGGTATCTCCCTTTAGAAAAAACTTTATAGCTATTTTCATTTTTACTGTACACATGAGTGCTTAGAATAATAGTAATAATAACAAAAATGTTAACTATTTACCAGGTACCCCAGATACTGACCAAAGTATTTTACATGCTTGGTCTCTTCTAATATTCACAGTGACACTGTAGATCCACACAGCACACTATAGGAGACACCAGCAACGTGAAGCTACTGAGAACTTGAAATATACCATTCCAAATTGAGATGCCCTGTAAACTACATAACAGGGTGCAACAGCCAATATGAAAAAAAAATGAGAAATATCTGTAAACAGTTTCTATGTTAATTAAATGTTGAAATGATAATATCTTGATTATATTGTGTTAAAATATGTTCTTAAATTAATTCCACCTCTTAATTTTTCTTGATGTGGCTATGAGAAAACTTTAAATTGTTCACATAACTCACATTATATTTCCAGCAGACAGCACTGTTATAGAATATATTATCTCCATTTTACAGATCAAGAAATTGAGGCTTGGTTTCCCCAAGCCAATGTAAAGAGTGAACACAGGATTCAGTCAGATTTGACTGACTTTTCTTACCCAGGACGCTCCTTCCAATATATTCTTGGTGATTGGTGAATTATTAGGAAGCACAGCTCAGAGATTAATGTGAATATCATCTTCTCTATTTCTGATTACATCATTAACAAGTCCGTTTCCATTAAACATTCATTTTCAATACCTCCTTGAGTCTTTAAAACAACAAGCTGGAGATTCTGTACTGGCTTTTTACTGATTCTGTTTATTATTTCTCCATGATACAAGACAAGTGCTATTTGGTTAAAGTCACTTCCTCTCACATTTTATCCAGCAGCAGTGTTCAGAATCTAGCATTTTTACTATCTTTCCAACTATTAAGTTTTGCAAAATTATTTTCTGGTGTTTCAAGTAAAGAATGAACTGAGTCTGTTTTTTGTTTGTATATAAATAGGAAATCTCATTGGCCACCTTTGTCTTTACCCTTACTGCAGAGTCTACCCTGCCTACTGTCAGGTACTGACTTGAGAAACAACACACAGGACAGGATGTTGCATTTAGCAACTAACCTCATTTGGTGAAACAAGTCTATGGGATCCTACATGAAATAAAGAGAGTTTCCAAACACAAGTATAGCTCTACATCCTATAAAGAAATTCAAAAGTGCTTTTGTCCTTGATCTGTTTCATTTAGGGAATACATCCATTTCTCTCTCCGCCTTCTTTAAACCTAAAAAGAAGAGAGTTGGTAGAAATATTCTGCTCCAAAGAAAGATCAATGCTAATCGTGCTCATTTTCCTAAGTGCCTCCTTCTTCTGAAATGAAAGTTAGAAAGATCTGACACAGGTTCCCTCCCTGTCTTCTGCACCAAGTGGGAGTTCAAATATTCCAGATACAATTTGCTCCTCTTGAAGTAGGACCTGAGCACTGTTTGATGAATAGAGTCTCCCCGTTGCTTTAGCAATAATGTCAGCATTCCAAGTGGAAATATTTCACATCCTCAGAGCTCTCTCGCCTCCTCCCGGGGTCTCGGTAACAGATATGCAGCTGCCTCTTACAGAACAGTGCCCTTGGGAAGACTTCAACCTTTGTCAGGAATCCTGGAAGATTACCAGGGAGGAAAGAAATGCACACAAGTCTGAAGTGGGACCCAGGAGTCCTGGGTATCACTTTAGGACATTCTTTCTTAATCTAGGCTTCAGGGTAGCCTACAGGAGAGTCACTTAGGAATCTGTTAAAAATGCATTTTTGGGAATTTTACCCTGGACCTACCCAATCAGATCATCTGGGCTTGGAGCCATTGCATCTGAATTTTTAACAAGCTACCCAAGGTGATTCTGGGGCCTGCTAAAATTTTTGAACTATAACTGTAGGAGGACTTCATAAATGCAGGGTAAAACCATCTTAAATCCAATCAAGTTAATTGTTAATTAAATATATGTCTGCCAGGACCCTGATTCATAGATAGATAGATAGATAGATAGATAGATAGATAGATAGATAGATAGATAGATAGATGATAGATAGATAGATAGATAGATAGATAGATAGATAGATAGATAGATAGATAGACAGATTATTATTTTTTTTTTAGTTGGAGTCTAACTCTGTCACCCAGGCTGGAGTGTAGTGGCACGCTCACAACCACCCCAGCATCGACCCGCTGGGCTCAGGCAATCCTTCCGATTCAACCTTCCAAGTGGCCAGAACTACAGGTGCACGTTATCACACCTGGCTAATTTTTTTTATTTATTGTATAGATGAGGTCTTGCCAATTTGCCCAGGCTGGTCTCAAACCTGTGGGCTTAGGTAATTCACTCACCTAGGCCTCCCAAAGTGCTGGGATTCCAGACTTGAGCCACTGTGCCTGGCCCATAATTTTTATGTTACAATTCCCTCCCCCATATCTAGGGGCCCCATTTAATGAATGAGTAACCAGGGACATAAAAATGAATCATTTACTTATTTTCCAAAACTCTCATATTCTTCTTAGTGAAATTGTGTCTGCCTATCCCTAAGAATCTCACCCAATGGGGCAGATCTGTTGTCACTCCAGGGAAAGAAAACACTCCCTGCCCTGGGAATGCAGACTACGTGAAGCAGCCATT